>NC_054844.1:34598398-34899231 GCF_018345385.1 Vulpes lagopus
TTCATTTCTAATAGAGAGCTCATATGGTAGACTAATAGGATGTAAGGTTTGAAAGAAGATCCTGATGGCTACCCTGATCCTCGTCCTTGTGATTGGTACTGTTCTAAGTGCTTCCCTTGCATAATTTTATTTAATCTTTAAAGCAAGCTTATTAGCTAGGTACCTATAGGCACTTTAAAGGCTCAGAGAGGATAAGTAATGGGTTAAGTGAAGATCACAGCGCTAGCAAGGGGTAGGCTCTGGATCTGAGCACAGGCAATCCAACCTGGGACTAAACTCAGCTCTCATAGTGTGGCCACTTCTACTGGCAGTATAAGATCAGACCATGGATGGTCTTGAACATTCTACTCAATTATTTATTTATTTTAGTCTTTCTTCCCTATGCGGGTCAATGGTTTGGAAATACTTTAAAGGCAGCAGAATGCTCTCTCACATGACATTTTGCCAATGTATTGAAAAGATAGAAGTGAAAGTGTCAGTATATTAAATAGGGACACTGAGTCTATTAGCAGATAAAAGTGAACATGATCTGATTGAAGTGGGTAAGTAGGTGAATCCCGCCAATGCCCTGGAGATTCACCTGTGGCACTCCAAGGGCCCAGGTTGACAATCCTGGCTGTTGGCATGGGAAATACTGGAGTCTCTGAATAGAAAGTGTGTCACTTATAATCCCTTTCATTATTTCTTATATTCCACGTACTGTGTGATGGGCACTGAGGAGGGCACTTGATGGGATGAGCACTGGGCGTTATGCTATATGTTGGCAAGTTGAATTTAAATTAGAAAAAATGTAAAAAAAAAAGGTATCACTAAATGGGGTATTCTAGAAGAACTTCTTTAGACTCGATGTACAGGATGATAGGAAGAGAGATTGAGTAGGCAAATGACAGCCAGCCACCAGGCCCTGCAGGGGCCCGAGCTTGATTTAATGGAGACTTGCTCCAGGTGGGACAAATAGCAAGAGGTGGGTGTGAGGGCAGAATTAAGCAAAGGTCAATGGTTGGCAGTAAAGAGTTTATAAAAGGGGAGAACATAAGTATTTTGGACAAGAATATTTTTATTAAAAAAAAAAAAGTGGGTACCTAGGTGGCGCAGTTGGTTAAGTGTCTGACTCTTGATTTTGGCTCAGGTCCTGATCTCAGGGTCCAGAAATCCAGTTCTGCATCGGGTTTTTCTCTCTCTCTCTCTTTTTTAATTTTTATTAAAAATTTTTTTAATTGGGTTTTATACTCAGTGGGGAGTGTGCTTGAAATTCTGTTTCTTCCTTTCACTCTGTCCCTCCCCCCCTTGTGTGCTCATGTTGTCTCTCTCTCAAATAAATAAATCTTTAAAAAAAAAAGGTGTAAAGAGTCGAAGGGCTGTTTTGCTGATTTTTTTCTTAAAGCTCTTTCATTTATTTCGTTCATTTTCTTTAAGAGCGAAATCTTCTTCATTCAAAATCTTTTTTATTTAAAAAAATTTATGTTTTCCTTACATATTTCATTTTAAAAGGCAGGTTTAAGATGCCGGATATATAGAACATGTTGTAATCCATAAGCACTCAGGCATTAGCTAAAAAAGCACATGATTAATTTAAAGCTCAGAATGGTCTGTCACTACTCCCTGATATCAAACAAATAAGAGATTGATAGAGCAGTACCGGACCCACAGAGGGAAACCCAAATGTGTAGGGTGAGCGGCAGGGCTGTGGTTCCACAGGCTTGACTGCAAGGAATGTGCTCCTGGTTTTAAGAATCAATAGAACATTTATGTTGATTATTACAGGCTCTTAAATCTCTTTCACCTCTTGATGTCAACCAATCAGATTATGGAATTTTTGAAAAATTTTCAGTCCAGAGTTAGATGGATATGTTGCTACATAGATGGATGAACTTTCCCCCAAACAACTACATTTTAGACCCAGAATCATAAATCATTTTTAATTGACTAAAGCTGGTCCCTGAAGAAGAGTAATCAAAATATAGTGCTGGCTAATGAGTCCACTGTGAAAGACAATTGTAGCACTTCCAATGGATGGCATTATTTTTAAACCTCCGCTAGATTGTTTCAATTAATTCCATTTGGATTTATGAATAAACATTTATTCTCCTTTGGGCTTTCCAACCTGCCTTTGCCTTAGAAGACTCACCTCAGTTTCACCAATCCACAATATTTTTTTTTCCAGTGATATGATTTATACTCTAATGACTTTCTTTTTTTTTTTTTTTTTAAGTCTATCTCCGGGGACATCATGTTCTTGGGTGGTTAAAGCAGTCTATTGGTAAAATATATGAGAATGACTAACAGTAGGAGATGTTAATGTAAAGAGAAAGTGTGATTTAATGAGCTCTTTTGAGACGAGTTAGAACACTGACATTGTTGGGTGGGCGGGGGTGGGGGGGACTCCCAGTACACTCTTGGCTTCAGGACTATTCCAGAAGCTGTAACGAAGTATTTCTTTAAACCGCAAGAGTGTGAAATCTTTCTAAAGCTTCTCAGAAAGCAAAAGGGGGATACTAATGAACACGAACTACGATACAATTCCAATTCCAATTTTATAACACACTTAACGTTGCTGATAGCATCTTAGGGCATAATTAAATCAAATTGGGAGATTCTGGTGGGGGAATAGTCTTCCTGGCTGAGAAAGTGGATACTCATTTAAGCATTATTTATCCTAAGTTGACAATGTGCAAGCCAGCATCATGGAGTTTATATAGCGGATTGCAAGAACTTATTCACACTGTTTTGAATATTTGGTGATTTCCTCTATAGTATGAAGAAACATCTGCTTTGGGATGAGGGAGGAAAAGGGGCAATTATGTTTGCACACTTAAATTTCTCTCAATAGAGGACTAAAAGAAGGCAATGCTACCCTCGAAAGATATAACATAGTTTTCAAATAACAACTTGCTTAAATTAACTTAGGGAGAAGCCTTCTAGAAGAATGTATGGACTTCTGGAAGAAAATTTCCCTGAGTACTTTACTGACATTTTCTCTCCTCTTGAGCTTCATAAAATAGAAAAAAGCCTGCACACAATTTCTTCCAGCGACCTCCACATTATAAAATGCTGGTTAAAGAATGAAAAGCGACATCATTAAGCATTGGAAAGAAAAATCAGGAAATCTAACCGTGTAGCTTCAAATTAATTACTTATGAAGCTTCTCCTCCACTGTGATGACTCCCCATGGAAACTGACAGCTTGGCCTTCATCCTGTCAGGCCTTTCAGGTAGCAGGGATCCTTTTTGCTGTTTCCACAGGAATTCCACTGAAGTGGGTCAGACCCCGCAGCACCTCCTCAGTGCCCCTTCTCCAGTCAGCCTCTCCAGGCAGCAGTTGGCTGGGCCATTATCTGCTTGGGAAAAGGATTATACAACTCCAGCTCTTCATGATCTTTCTTCATCCCGCTTCTGTAATTTTTTGGCCTTGTTTTTAGGTCCTAGAGCTTCTGATGTATCAGCCAAAACAATGCAGCTGAGGACAACAGAAATATCAAATGGGCTTGTGTCAGTGAAGGAGTTAAAGGGGACATTTTCCAGGCATTTGGCCTCAAATTAGCACTCTGGAATGTGGGGAATGTTTTAAGCATAAAAAAGCTGAGTTGTATATTATAATACATGGTAACTTTTGAAATGTTAGGGTTTCATATCACAGAACATACACACTGGAAATTAAATGACCCATTGTTTTGAAACTTCTGTTGTTCAGATACTTACCTAAGCACTAGTTAGAGCTGACTTAAAGATGGGGTGGGGACATCCGAAGCCTTGTGTGTGATTTGAGGTTCTCCCTCCATTACTTTTTATAAAAGCCTGGATGAGCCAAATTCCCAAATGTTGGTCTGAAGATTTAGGGCTCATTTTACCATTACCTTTGGAGCAGGCGGGTGTTTAATTTCTTGGAAGGTGGGAGAAAACAAAATACTTGAGCAAGTAGGGTTTCAAATTGATTTTCAATCTGCCCTTTGTTGAAAAAGCTGTTTTTGGTACATTAGGTAGGTTTCAATATATGAGATTTCCACTGTGGAAAATTAGACTCTAAGCTCTTTGAGGATATGAAATACATCTTATGTCTTTCTTGTAAATCCCATATAATTTTTTTTTTTTTGTCTTAGAGGAGGTAGATAGGAGATCTTTGAAGAACAGCAGAGAAAGCCTTTTGATGGTGCAGCTGACCAGTCAGTGGGCAGGCTGGTGGTACGCTAGGGGCAATGGCTTAAAAGGACCATAAAGCCTACCTTGTTCCAAAATGTCTCCCCACATGTTGCATTTTTGTCACCCAGAAATTTATCCTTTCCATTCTCTACCTATTGCTCCTTCATGAAGGTAAACTCCATGCAATGGAGTTACTCCCTTCCAGAAGGCCACATGGAACTAAGTCCCAGCCAAAGAGGAACCAGAGAGGATTAAACCTTTCATTTCTCTTTTCTTCACCCTTCTCTCCTTCCCCTCTTCTCTTTCTTTTTCTATTCTATCTCCTTCAGAAAGTATATGTGATAGTGATTCTTTCATTAGTTTATTGACCTAGAATCTTTTAGTAAGATTAGGTAAGTTAGGGAGGGAAAGGAAAAATCCAGAGCAATGGCTCTTGCATTTGTTCTGCCTCCAACACATGAGTAGACACTGTCCTTCATATGGTCAACCCTGCTGGGTTTTCTGTAACACCTTCCAAATGATCCAGACTATTATGGGTTTCCCTATGAGAGATGCTAGTAAGCCAGAAGACCAACTGGGTTTCAGCTAGTCGAAAAGCACTTTCTTCCATTTGCAAGGCTCGTCCGATTTGTGCTTCTGTGCTTGGAGGAGAGATGGCCAGGGTGCTAGACATCATGGAGATGGAAGTAAATGTAGCCTCAGCCTGAATTTATTGGTTTGAAGGTCGCAAAATATAGGACCGTTGGCCTGGTTTAGGGTGTGGCTACAAAGACATACATGTTGTGCCTGTGTGCTCACCCTATGTATTATACTGTATATGTAGAGTCTAGATTTATATACTGCAATGTAAAAATATATATATATTTTTTACTTTTTAAAAGACAATGGAAATTCCAAGTAGATAAAACATAGCCTCATTTATTTAATGCCACTTTAAATGTCTTAAATTTGTTTCCTGGTGGACAGCCGGGTAATGCTTTTAGCTGCTCGCATGCTTGTCTTTCTGCATCTCCATCGCCTGTTTACCTTTTGGTTAAACTAATAAACTGGTTTGGGACTTGGTTGGCATGTGCTGCCAGAAAAAGAAAATTATTTTCCATTTTCTGGGGGATGGAGGCTTAATAATAAAAGCAGCAAGCATCAATAGTAGAAAATGGAAGTACCATTAAATGGGAAGTTTCATTTCCTTCAAAAAATGCACGTGTGTTGTATGAATGGCTAAAAAATCTTTGTGTAGAGTTTCCTTGTGAAGGTGCAGGAGCCTCAGTCATTCTCGGATGATGCAGCAGATGAAAGGAGGATGGTTTGGGAAACTCAAGAAGCTTAGTGTCAGGGCCACAAGAGATACAAAATTAGGTGATGTTATAGTAAAGAGAGACTCTTACATGTTATAACTGAGTATGTCGTAAGCAATGGAGTCCTTCACGCAGAGACTTTATAAATAAACCAGAACACCTCTCAGGCCATTTTGAGAGCTCATCTAAAATTGTCATCTTTAATTAATTACACTTTCATTTTGGGAAGATAATAGAAACGGTCAGAACATTTGAGAAGAGAACATAAATAGATCAAATTTGTTGTCTTATACAAGATTAGTATCTATCATCTACTGATTTAATTTCTTCTATGAAGCTAGAATACTTGAAGAATTCAAAGTTGTCCTGTAACCTTATGTAACTGGCATGATGTTTCTCCAGACATATTGTGTGGTTTGGGTTTCCAGGCACCGTAGAAAGTTTTCCCCTCCTCCCTTAAAATGCCAGCAGTCACTCTGGCCACTGTTTTAATGCATAGGCTTTATTATTCCTGCTGTAGTATGATTAAATTTATTAAGAACTTTCCAGAGAATAGGATGAAAACCGAGAAACGTAGAAAGTTGCCTATGGGGGGGGGGGTTGCTATGTTTCAAGGAGGAAAGAATAAAATGGAAATTGGGGTTTTGTAATATTTTACTTTACAATTGTTGTGTCAATGGCTATTAGCATAGTTGTCCTATAGGAGGATATAGAAAGCAGTTAAATAATATGATCTTATGTGCCTCTTTGTACCACTAATGTGGGAAAAAGTACACTCAGTAGGACACAGATTACTGTGAATTGATATGGTTTTTGAAGACCTCTTTGCTAAGAGGAGCCTCGGTTGGGAAGGTAGTCGAGTGAAGGAACAATGTCCCATGTTTTGTTTCTATCACTATTAGAGAGACTGAGGTGGGATATGCAGGGTGTTCAGGGACCAGAGACAAATCTTTAAACATCTTATGGGTACAAAGAGGAGAAACTTCTCTTCTGCAGTCCCGGTTCTAGAAGAAATGTCAGTGTAACTATGGTACATGATAACTATGATAATAGATTCCTGAAACATTAAACAGTATTGGCTTATTCTTTTGTTCTTGATATTAGTTTTTTTTATTCCCTGTTAAACATTTAACTGTTCATAAGCTTAGGCTTAATGGTTTAAGTACCAAGCTACATCACTGAGCAAATCCATCATTAGAATAAATTTGTAAAAGTGCAATTTCTAGGGGTTTTGATGCTTATTAACAATCTGCCATCTAGCAGGGTTGTATTGTATTGTAAGGTCAATAGTGTGTTTTTTCCCCTCAAATAGTTGCCAATAATTATCTTAATTCTTTCCAATATTTGTCACTATGAGAAGTGAAAGATTAGATACTTAATTTAATTGTCTTAGCTTTTTGAAGTGAATACTTTATGTTCATTTATTCTTATTTGCTAATAAAGCACTTAAGGCTACAAATTTTCCTTCAAGTGCAGCTTTTGCCATACCTTATGATAGTTATTGTTGTTATTCCCTAAGTAGCTTATATTGATAATGTCAACATTTTAAAATTTTAGTTCAAGTTACTTATGACTATTTTAAAATTGCTATGTGTTGTCATTGAAATATAAAACATTTTTACAAAGTCACACTATGAGGCTCATACTATGTTACTTTTTGAAATTTTCCTTACAGTAATTTATTCTATTACTGTAAACATTCCAAAGCCATTTTGGAAGAAGATGTCTTCTCAATTTGCAGAGGTTAGCAGGCATCTTTTACTAAAGATTTTATGTTATCTAAGACTTTGATATTCTTATTTATTGTCTGTTTATTTATTTTCATCTATTTAATCTGTGAAAGATAAGCCCACTTATAATTGCATTCCTAAAAATTATTTGTTGTGTTTCAGTACTTTTTGCTTTATATATTTTTGATATTTGATATCTGGCAAGTCTATACTTAGTCCTATAATATCTTTACTGTAGATTATATCTTTTGTTGAAATAAAATAATTCTCTTTATTTGATATATATTTTTTCTTTATTTGATATTTTTGACTGAATTCTACTCTAATATTAATTGGGCTACTTCTTTTTTTTTGAACATTTTTATGCCATTTTAAGTGTGGCTTGTGAATAGCAGTTGTGGTTTTGTGTGTTTTATTTTATACACACAGATATGTATATTTTATATACACAGAGTGTTTGGCTTTTATGGGAGAAGTGTAACTTAATTGCTTTTCTCATAATAACTGATATATAACTGGTATATTTAGCTTTACTTCTACTGTCTTATGTCTGCATGTTGTCTTTTGTTCTTTTCTTGTTTTTGCTGTATTGATTCGGTTTTCTTAGTTCTTTTTTCTTCACTGCTTTGGAAGTCATGAGCTCCATATTTGTATAACTAATAGTAGTATAAGAACATTTCATGTTCTAAAAAAACACGGTCATCAGTTTTTCTTACAAATTTTTGGGTTTTTAGATCTTACAGCAATCCATATCAAGGCACAGTGGAGAAGAATGTAAGATATAATAAAAGGATTGAAGTTGTTTGCAAACAATGGTGGAGTTAGGCATGAAAACATTACATTAGGTCACTGGTGCAGCGGGGTTAATTTAAAGAATAATTTGTGAATAAAATTAAAGAGTTCATCTTTGCTTTATGTTGAAATGACTGGACACATTTTCACCAAATCTGGGTTTTTTTGGGTAGTCAGATATAAAATAGAAGACCTGTAGTGGGGTCCCCAGTGGGAAGCACCTGAATGAGTTTAGCGTCCAGAGTGGTCACCTGCATGGGTTTGCGACTGAGGTGCTTGATATGAGCAGGTGTCAGTGAAACTTGGTCCAAGATGAGCAGGAATATTTCATGATGTCTAATGAGCAGCTCAGAATGATTCACTGGAGTGCAATGGTGTTGTATTATACTGTAGGGACCAAGTGAACCTGCTCTATAAATCTTAGTGTTAAGAGTTTGGATTTAATCTGATAGACAAAGAACATATTGCTGGTTCCTAAGAAAGAAGTGAAGTTTGGACCAACAACATTTATTATAGTTCTCTGCCTCCATTATGTCCTTAGCCATTTCTAAGAGCAATCACACATTTGTCACTGTTGTGTTCACTTTAGAAAAATGTCTTCAGATATAGGACTATGGTATACACAGGCAATATTACTTCCACAAAATGCGTTGTTTAAATTTTAAGTACCAGGATTTTAATTCCACACAGATGTGGTTCCTATGAAGCATCTACCTGCTAATGAAAGAATCATGGCTTGGGGCCATCTGTGGTACATTTAGGTGTGCTTTGCGTAGCCTGTTCTCTGTAAAACTAAAGAAAATTTCTACTGTAATTATTGTGATTTTATAGGCATCCCTTTAATCAGTTAATAAGAACTATCTTGAAACTATAACTTGCCTGACCAGTGCTCTGTTTACTGAAAAGGTCAAAAAATGATCTAAGAACATTGCTTTGGAAAGGAACCAACACTTGCCTCATGAGGAGTCAAAGCAAGAGGAAGAATCTGGCAATATCAGTTAAATGTAGTTAGTGGTTATATGTCTGTGCATGGAGAGCTGTGGGCAGGGATATGTTCTTAATTGATCTGAAGGAAAGCAAGTGAAGAAGAAAGCAGGCCACTGCATTTAGTTTCTGAAAACCTTGGCATGTATAGTGTCTATAACAATTAGAAGCAGAAAACTTCTGAGACATACAAGTTTCTAAGCAACAGCTACTTTATATAATGGTTATCCAACCAAATGATAATAGTTTGAATATTGGCATGGAGTGTTCTACTTCCCATTATCCTACTATCTAAATGCTACACATTCTCCTTGGTGAGGCCTTTTCTAATTTTTCAAGTCAAAGTTTTTATCCTTTCTTTTGATTTCCTACAGTATGTTACTTATATACATACTGTAGCATTTTATGATGTAGATTTTATGATTTTACATACAAAAATATTCACTCTGCTTAAGGGTACATTTTAATGATTTTTGATATAATGTGTACATTTTTCATATGACTGTTACTACAATCAAGACACAAAACATTTCTGGGGTGCCTAGGTGGCTCGTTCCGTTGGATCTCTGCTTTCGCCTTGGGTCATGATCCAAGGGTCTAGGATCTAGTCCCATTTGGGTTTAATGCTCAGTGGGGAGCCTGCTTCTCCCTCTTTCTCTGCCTGCTACTCCCCCTGCTTGTGTTTTCTCTGTCAAATAAATAAATAAAACCTATTAAAAAAAGATAAGAACATTTCCATCATCCCCAAAAGTCCCCTCAAGCCCCTTTATAGTCAATCACTTCCCTCTACCTCAGCAACCAATGATCTTTTCTTCTTCTGTCTCCAGAGTTCTTTTCTTTTTTCTTTTCTTTTCTTTTCTTTTTTCTTTTCTTTTCTTTTTTCTTTTCTTTTCTTTTCTTTTCTTTTCTTTTTTTTTAAGTATCTTAGGAAGGAAGTACTTTTATGATGAAACAAAGCATGGATTGATTAGGCATTGCACAGATGCTGCATGATGCAGGGTTTAGGAGAATGGATCTGTCACTACAGTTTTGCCTTCTATAGAATGTCTGATAAATCAATCATACAGTATGTAGTCTTTTATGTATGGCTTTTTTCCCCTTAGCATAATGCTTTTGAAAGCTATCCCTATCCTTGCATGTGTCATAGTTCAATCCTTTTTATAGTTTTGAGTATTTAGTTTTATGGAGATGATTTGTTTTGTGCTACTTGTCTTCATTAAAAAATAACCTCATTACCTACAGACATATGTTAAACACTTACTATATCCTAGGCCTGTCATGGGTCTTGGGTAAAAAGATTAATTAACATATAGTTCTGATACTTCTGGAGTTTTATGTAAACAGATGATGTTAATACAATATGTCTGGGCCTTTAGAATAAGTTGGGCCTTTCAAGAGAATAAGAAGTAGCACAGAAAAAGAAAAGAAAGGTGGAGAAAGGCAGAACAAAGAAAGAGCATGAACAAAGGTGTGAAGACAAATAATAGCAAAGAAATGATAGGAACTTTACTAGAACATGAAGTTGAAAGCCTGGGGTGGCAAAGAAGACTAAAGAAATATGTAGTAGCCAGATAGAGGACTTTAAATATCATGGAAGGAACTTATTCTTTATGTCATGTGAGAAAGTCTTTGAGTTGATTTAAGATAGGAGAATCAGCCTCATTTGCATTTTAGACTAGACTCAGTGTGGCAAAGGGTACCAGAGAAGACTTTTAAGTGATCTTTGCCCTATTATGGGCCTGTGGTAATGAAGACCTGAATTAGGACAGGAGTCTTAAGGGTAGAGAAGCAAGAATCAATTTGATGAATATTTAGAAAAGGAAGAACTTGGTGACTGAGAGACTGCTAGTAATCTAGTCGTAATCTAGTAGTAGCAATTTAGTAGGTTTGAGGTATCTATTTTGTATTTTTAGATTTTTAGTAGCCACTGTGTTTATGAGTCTTGACCTCGTGTGTAAAAAGAAGTCTGAGTTTAGGAATAATTAGCATATAAGTGAAACACATGGAAATGGAAGAGTTCAAATTCTTAGAGAGTAAGGACAAAAATACTATCTTTTTGGCAAATTGAATTTAAATTAAAAAAATGGGAAAAGAATCAAATTTTAAAGAAGAATGCCAGGAGAAAAGACGAAAGCCACTGCTATAAAACTGATAGAGGCAATTGAAAGAGCAAAGCATGAGAGTCTTGATCCTTCTACACCAAGAACCAGACACTCAGTCTAAAGGGATGGATCCAGTCATGTCTTGTTCACTATCATTCAAATATTTTTCTGATTTTTGTAAAAGAAGGAAAGCCTTATAAGTTTTTACTGAATAAAATAGAAACTGGTGATGAAAAAAAATCCTATCTTCATGACTCATAGAACAGAGCCTCAAATGCAGAAGATGCTCTAGAAACATTTGTTGAATAGATGAATGAATAGATGCTTATTTTTAAATTAAATTCTGTCCTATGTCTTGCATGCCGGAATTCATGGGAGTTAGACATATAGCTAAGGTGTGGAATTGCATGACCTACTTAAAGACAGCCAGATAACGCTCTCGGTCTATGGCAGATAGAGCTTTGTAGAGTGAACAAACAGTCACCTTTTAGTTATTTTCTATTTCTGGGTTGTTGAGGGAGAGAGAAGGCCACCTGGAGCCTTGGTTGCACAGATTGCCAAACCACCATGATGTCTACCATTTAGTTTTACCCTGATTAGGCCAGAACTGGGTAAATGAATGTTTCATCTTGCATTTTTCCACATAAACAGATGTCTTTACCCACAGACAAATTTAGAAAACAGTGCGGTTTTGAAGAAAAAGGGAGGTTATTTTTCCAGTTAGGAAAAAGGTGGCTGCTTATCATCATTCTTAAAGACATGTTTATTTTTCAAAAGTAGGGTAACAAATCTCAGCTCTTCCAAGAAGCCTTCCCAGATCTTGCCAGTTGGAATTAATCTTTATCCACCATTTACTCTCATGTTTGTTTTGGAAGCTGCATGATACATTGGAAAGAGCATGGAATTTGGAGTTGGGTAGTCGTAGGTCCTATCTTGGTGTTGGTAGTTATGCAACTTCTCTGAATCTCACTCTCTGTCTGTAAATTACCTGTAATGATGCATGTTGGAGTTGGATGGGGGGGCTGTTAAATAACATTGTCTCCCACTTCTAAGTTCCAAACCTAGAGAGATAGATACAGGAGCTAGATTGACGTAAGATACTAGTTGTTCCTTTCTAATTCATCAATCAGTGTTCTGCAGGGGATTGAATAGAAGCTGCTAGTGTGAGTCATATACTTTTCTTTCTTTCAGGTTAGAGTAGAAATGGGGGATAAATATTCCTTCATAAAAAGACCTACTTTAAGGCTTATCTCTCTGAGGGCTTAGAAATAACATACGAGGGGAGTGGGTAGTACAGGAGAGGGGTAGGTTGGTTACAGCCTGTCTTTTTTCCTTAGTGCTTTTTAGAGCACTAAGTATAGGGCTTTAATATAGTCGATTATCCTTTAATATTTGTTGAATTGAGCTAGAAACATCTCACTTTTTCATTAATATTAGGTGTTGAATTTCTTTCCAGAATTATTGCACTTCCTTTCCCCGATGATCTCTAGACATTACAGGGCTATACAATTCTTTTAGTTTTTTACTTAAAAGTAATTTTTTACCTGAAGTGTATATATACATAGATATAAAGGTACAAAAATCACAAATATACAATTTGATGAATTATAACAAATTGAATACACCTGTGTGCCTATTACCCAGATGAAGAAATATAAATTTACAGCTTCCTAGAATACTCTCTTGAGTCTCCTTCCAGAGGTAACCATTAGCTCCATTGCTAACTCTTATATTAGTTTTGTCCATTTTTGAAGTGTGCATGTGTGTGGTCTTATTCCGCTCAGGTTACGTATATGAGCTACATCCATTTTGTTTTGTATAGAAGTAATGTGTTCATTTTTATTTGCTGTAGTATTTTCCATTGCATGAATGTACCACCATTCATTTCTCCATTCTACTGTTGATGGACATTTGGATTATTTCCAGTATTTTGCTATTATTACCAAAGTTGCAATGAAGACTCTTGTATATTTTTATCTTGAGGACATACTTAGAAATGAGATTTCATGGACACAAGGTAAATGTATATTTAGCTTTGATAGATAATGCAAAAACAGTTTTCCAAAGTGTACCAATTTACATTACCACAAGCACTGTATGAGAACTCATTTGGTCCATATCATCATCAACACTGGATAATCTCAGTCTTCTTATTTGCTGTTCTGCTGATATGTAGTGTTATCTCATTGTGGTTTAAATTTGCATTTACCTGATGATTAATAAAGTCGAAAATATTCATCATGGGTTTTATTGGTCATTAGCATTCATCATGTGAAGTTTCTGTTCATGTTTTTCATCTATCTTTATGAGTTATCTATATTTTTATTACTAATTTGTAGTCTAATTTATAACTCATATTCTTTATGATTAATGCTTTTTATGTCCAGTTTAATAAATTGTTGTCTACCTCAGGACATTAAGATGCATACCTATGTTATCTTCTGGTAGCTTCCTCTCTCCTTTTTAAATATACATCTATATGCCACCTGGAATTGATTTTTTGTGTATGGTGTGAGATATGGTCCAGATTCATTTTTCACTTAGATATCCAGTTGATCAGGACTCTTTATTACATTTCCCTTTTGTTCATTAGTACCTCCTTTATCATAAATCAAGGGTCTATATATATATAAATTTGCTTCTGGACTAATTTATTCCATTGTTCTTTTTATCTATTCTTACATTAATACCACAATGCCTTAATAGCTATAGATTTAAGATGTCTTGATACCTTAGGGCATAAATTCTCCAGTTTTTCTTCAAGATTACCTTGTCTATTCTTGGCCACCAGCATTTCTTTGCAAATTTTAGAATTATCTTATAAATTTCTCAAAAACCCTGGGATATTTTATTTTATTTTTTTTAAACCTGGGATATTTTAAATAAATGTTTTATTTTGAAATAAATTTAGAATTACAGAAACGTGTAAAAAATACAATGAGTTCTTGTATTTATATCTTATCCAGTTTCTCCCATTGTTAACATCATATATTATACTATGGTACATTTATCAAAAGTAAGAAACTGACGTTGATATATTACTATCAACTAAACTTCAGACTTTATTTGGATTTCACTAGTTTTCCATTCGGTCCTCCTTCTCTCCAGTACTCAATCCTGCATCTAGTTTTCATGGCTCTCTAGTCTTTTCTTTGCCATAATGATGTCTCAGTCTTTATTATTCATGATTTTGACAGTCTTAAAGAGTACTGGCCTTTTACTCTGTTGAATGTCCATAATCTGAAGTTTTCTGTTATTTTTCTTACAGTTATTCTGGAGTTTCTGGAAAGAACGCAACAGATTTGAATTACCCTTCTCATCACATTCTATCAGGGGATACATGATCTACTCCTGAAATTTCTGGTGATGTCAGCCTTCACCATTTGATTAAAGTAGTGTTTGTCAGGCTTCTCCATTTGAAGTTTGTGTTTTTCCACTTTTTTACTCTATTCTTTGGAAATGAGTCATTAATTCTGGCCTACCCTGGAGGTGGTGATGGGGAGGGCATTAAGATCTACCTCCTGTGGAATGCCCTATATTCACATATTATTTAGAATTCTTCTGTTAGAAAGATATATATATAATATATACTATTATATATAATTATATAAATATATTATTATATTATATAGTTATATAATTATAATTATATAATATAATTTTATATATATTTAATCAATCATTTATATCAGTATGGACTCATGTATATTTACTTTATACTTTGGGTTATAATCCATACCATTTTATTCTGTTGCTCAAATTATTCCAGCTTTGGTAATGGGGGAATTTTTCAGCTTGGTTCCTATGTCCCTTTGATGTCCCTATATGTTTGTTTGTGGAGCATTTCCTTACGTTGTTGGCACTACAAGATGATCTGAGCCCATCTTTTATATTCCTTGACCCAGTCTTAGAATCAGTGATTTCTTCAATGAGCCCTTGATCTTTTATTGGAGAACAGTATTTAGAAACTAAGATCTGGTCATTGGATATGCCCCTTGTTACCATTGCTTCTAGGATCTCTCAGAGGGCTGTGCTAGCATATATATACATTTACATATGTATACACAAATATATGTATATACGTGTATGTATGCATACGTATACCTATGAATACTAACACATGTGCACATGCGCATCTATAAGTATCCTGTATCTATCTGTATATGTAATATAGTATGGTATAATATAATATAACAGTATAATATAATATAATATAATATAATATAATATAATATAATATAATATGCTGAACATGAGTTTATACTGATAACTAATTTAGTACTACCAGGTACATTCTAGCCTTCCCTGCTTGTTTATCTGTAATCCTCCTCTGGTGAGTAATCTGGCACTC
The DNA here is from genome assembly GCF_018345385.1 of Vulpes lagopus. Classification (NCBI taxonomy): domain Eukaryota; kingdom Metazoa; phylum Chordata; class Mammalia; order Carnivora; family Canidae; genus Vulpes; species Vulpes lagopus. The sequence continues at coordinate 34,613,789 of NC_054844.1, forward strand.
ACCACTATTTACCTATTTGTTCAATCCTAGTATATAAATAAAGGAGTTTCAGAATTGTTAACCTGTATCTATCTCCAAGAAAAAAATTCACCAACTAGAGTACAGTGATTTTGTAGCATTCTTTGTTTTCTATGGTTTTATAATTTTTAGTCAAAACACCATTTTTTTAGATAGTTCCTTTTTTTAAACCTTGAGTATATTAAGGTTCACTCTTTGTAATGTATAGTTCCATAAATTTTGACAAATGCATAGAGTCCTGGGTTCATCACCCTAGAACAGCAGCTTTTCCCAAAAAGTTCCTCTGTAAGTCCCTTTGTAGTCAAGCACTCTCTCTTCTCCAACCTTTGGCCACCACTAATCTGTTTTCATTCCATATAGTTTTGCCTTTTCCAGTGTCATATGAGTGAAATCATACACGATGTAGTCTCTTGGGTATAAATTCTTTCACTTAATACAATGCATTTAAGATTCATCCATGTTGGTATAAAAATCAAAAGCTCATTTCTTTTCATAGCTGAATTGGATTTCATTGTATGGATGCGCCACAGTTTATTCCTTTGTTAAAGGACATCTTGAATGCTTCCAGTTTTTTAGGTTATTTATTTAAGTAATTTCTACATCCAATGTAGAGCTTGAACTCACAACCCTGAGTCACACACTCTTATGACTGAGACAGCCAGGCACCCTGAGATGCTTCTGGTTTTTAGCAATTAGGAAAGAAGCTGCTAGAAACATTCACATACAGGCTTTTGTTTAGATACGCGTTTTCAAGTCATGTTGGTAAATTCCTAGAAGTGTGATTGCTGAGGATTATGGTAAGTCTATGTTAAACTTCATAAGAACTACTAAATGTTTTCCAAAGTGGCTGTATCACTTTGCATTTCTACCCGCATTGAGTGAGAGTTCCTGTTCATCTGCATCCTTGCTGGCATTTATTGTCAGTTTTTGGATTTAAGTCTTTCTAATAAATGTGTAGTGATATCTCATTGTGGTTTAAATTTACATTTCCCTAACAGTGTATAATGTTGTTTATCTGTTCTTTTCATTTTTCATTTGACAACTATATATTTTCTTCAGTGAAGTGTCTGCTCAGATCTTTTGCCCATTTTAAAATTGGGTTGTTTCTTTTTCTGAGTTTTAAGAGTTCTTTACATATTCTGGAGACAAGTCCTTTGTTAGACATGTGATTTAAATATATTTCATCTGTAGCTTGTCTTTTCATATTCTTGACCACGTCTTTCACAGAGCAAAGTTTTAATGTTAATAAGTCCAAGCTCTCAGTTTTTTTTTCTTTTGTAGATTGTGCTTTGATGTTTTATTAAAAAATACATCACTTTAGTTTAGTTGTAAGTCATACAACTTTTCTCCTCTATTTTCTTCTAAAAGTTTTAAACTTTATGTTTTATATTTAGTTCTGTGATTCCTTTAGAATTAATTTTTGTGAATGAGTTATGCGTCTCCATCCTTCATTTGTATATGGGCACCCAAGTATTTGAATACCATTTGCTGAAAAGACTTTTTTTTTCCTCCATTGAATTGCATTGAGCCCTTTTCAAATATCAGTTTGTGTGGCTCTGTATTTTGTTGGAATTCTGAATTGGGAGATAGGAAATCCATAGATAACTTTTGACAGGATTGTCATCCTTATAATGAGCCTTCCCATCTGTATATATGGTTTATCTATACATTTACTTGGTTCTTATATCAGTATTTTTCAGTATAGTATTCTTGCACATAATTTTTGATGCTGCAGTTAGTATTAAATTTCATTTTCTAATACTTTGTTGCTTGTATATAAGCATGCACTTGATTCAAAAAATATATTAGTTGTGCATCCAACAACCTTTCCAAATGAATTTCTCATAGTTCAATTCTCTTAGTTTATCCATAGATTTAAAAGAAATTTTGACTACCTAGACATTTTGTTTGTGAATAGTGACAAGTTTATTTTTCTTTCATTCCAATCTTTAATCTTTTAGTTCTTCTTTTTCTAATTTTATTGCATCGGCTACAGCCGCCAGCACAATTCTGGATGGAAGTGCTGAGCACATCTTAGTGTCTCAAGGAGAAATCTTTCAATATTAAAACATTTAACAGTACAGTGTACAGTGTTTCTTATGGATTTTTAAAAGATAAACTTTATCAGGTTAAGTAAATTCCCATTTATTCCCAGTTTACTAAGAGTTTTTAATACATGTTGAATTTTTTTCATGGCTTTTCTGCATTTATTGAGGTAATCAGATAATTGTTATCACCACCTTTTGTTAATTGGCATTGATTGATTTTTTGGTTAAACTAAACTTTGATTCTTGGCATAAACCCCTCCTGATCACATTGTATATTCTTTCCATTTATTCCTGGATTAGATATGGAATTTAGTTAAGAATTTTTGTGTATACATTTATAAGGGGTATTGGTATGTATTTTTCTTTTTCTGAATATTTTTGTCTGATTGTGGCATGAAGGCAATGATATTTTCTTTAAATGTGTAGGGAAACTTTTTTCCCCTCTTTGTTACCTAAAAGATTTGAATAAAATGACTATTATGCTTTAATTAAAAAGAAATATTTTATTTAGTTGTTTGACAGAGAGAGAGAACACAATCAGGGGGAGCAGCAGGCTGAGGGAGAGGGAAAAGCTGGCTCCCTGCTGAGCAAGGAGACAAATGCAGGGCTCCATCCCAGGATGCAAGGATCATGACCTGAACCAAAGGCAGCTGCTTAGTCCACTGAGCCACCCAGGCACCTCACTTCAATTTTTTTTGTAGAATTTACCAGTAAAGTAATCTGGACCTGGAGGTATTACAGTCTACCTGTAAGTCTCTCTTTATCTCTCAATCTCTTTCTCTGTGTGAAGATTTTTCATTATGAATTGAATTGAATTTTAAAATTTCTTGTAATATTCGTATTTATTAGTATAAAGTTTTTTGTCATCCTTTAATTAATATTTGTAGGATTGTATACTGATGCCTACATGATCATTCTTAATACATTGATAAGTTATGATTCCTATCTACTTTTTTCTTGCATAGGCTTACTAGAGGTTTATTAATTTTATTAATCTCTTTCATAAACCAGTTTTTGGCTTTGTTGATTCTATTCTATATATGTTTTATATGATATTATTAATTTCTCCTTCTGTCTTTATTATGTTTTCTCCTACTTAAATAATTTTTTCTTACGGCTTGTTGAAATGGATATTTAGTCAATTGGTTTTAGCCTTTATTTTTTCCTAATAAATGAATTCAAGACTATAAATTTCCCTCTAAGCACAACTTTGACTGCATCTCACAAATTTTGAGACATGGTTTTTGCTTACCACTTGTTTAAAAATATTTTCCAATTTCTATTATGATTTCTTCCTTGGACTGTAAGTTATTTAGAAATAAGTTGCTTAAGTTCTGGGGATCCCTGGGTGGCGCAGCGGTTTGGTGCCTGCCTTTGGCCCAGGGCGCGATCCTGGAGACCTGGGATCGAGTCCCACATAGGGCTCCCAGCGCATGGAGCCTGCTTCTCCCTCTGCCTGTGTCTCTGCCTCTCTTTCTCTCTGTATGACTATCATAAATAAATTAAAAAAAAAAAAAGAAAAAAAAAAGAAATAAGTTGCTTAAGTTCTTAAAACACATCCTAAAATAATCTTTTTGTTATGATTTCTAATTTAATTCTACATATTTCAATATACAGTCTTGATTTATTAATTTCTCAACCAATTAGTTCTCTTACCATTTTCCAGATAAAGACCTCAGAACACTTTAAGTCCATTTTCTCCCTCCTAGTTTTTGTTATTATTGCCATGTATTTTAATTCTATGTATTTTTTTTAATTCTATGTATTTTTAAGCTCATAAGACGTTATTTCCTACATTTAATATTAACTTAGATGTACTGACATTTCTATTCTTTCTATTGCTCTTTATGTCTCTCTGCATTTTCATCATCTGGTGCTTTCTTCCTCAAGTACTTGCTTTAATTTTTCATTTAATGTGAGTCCACTTTATTGGCTTGAAAATTTCTCTTGTCTTTGCTTTGATGAGCATTTTTGTTGGAAATAGATTCTATATTAGCACTTAGTAAATAGTGATTTTCTCCCAGCACTTGTACTTTTCATTATTGCCCTCTGGATTCCATTATTTCTGTGAAGTAGTCAGGCCTCAGTCTTACTGATTCTTTTCAAAGAAAATATTTCTTCCTTCCCCTCCACTCTAGTTGCTTCAAAATTCTCGTTGTGTTTTGTTTTCAGCATGTTCACTATCATTTGTAGATACAGTTTTCTTCAAATTTATCCTGATTTGGGTTTAAAGCACTTTTTCTTTTTTGAAGCGCTTTTTCAATTTTGTGGCTTCTTTCAGTGCTGCAAAATTTAAGACCATTACTTCCTCAAAATTACTTTTGAACTGTTCTTTCTTTCTTCTCCTTCTGGGACTCCAAACATTTTCTTGGAATACCCTGTCTTTTACCACCGCCCCCTGCCCCCGCCCAATATCTTCCATCCTTTTGTCTCCTGTGCTTTAGTGAATATTTTCTTTTGACCTTTAGTTTCACCGATCATCTCTTTGTGTCTGTTTCTGCTGTTAACCCATTTAACAAAAGTTTTAATTAGCTAATGTATTTCTCAGTCCTAGAATTCATTCGTTTCTCTTTTTAGATAAAATTATCTATCTCTTCATTTAATTTCTTCAGCATATAAATGAGATATTTTAAAGTACATGTCTAATAGCCTAATATCTGTTCTTCTTCCATGGGTCTGTTTCTGTTTTAGTTATCTTGGTTTTTGGCCACATAGTCTTATTTTCTGATATGCCTAGTCATGTTTGATTGACCACAGGACCTCAGATATGAACAATTGTGGAGATAATTTGAGCCCTTGGATGTGCTTTCTGCATCCCTAGAGAATGTAATTTTGCATCTGTTAGGCAGCTTGGGTATGGGTCAATAACCTTAACCCAATCAGTGGTTAAGTTACTTCAAGTCTGGAATTCAGTCTTTTGTGAGCATTGATTAGATTTAGGTTTTTCTCTGCTCCTAAATGAAGGCCTTTTGTGGTCTGAAATAAAAATCTGGGTAGTTTAATATGGACTTTTTTTTGAACTCCCAATTTTTGTCCCTCAGTCTTATAACACTGTACAAAGTTTTGCTAGTTTTTAACTTCTTAAGTTGCCATTTTTTTTTGCTCAGCATCTTGATGTCTCAGTAGCTTAGTAGGGAAAACAGTACCAAATGTTGGCATTGCCCCTTGAAGTTTCCCTTCTTTTTGGGATCTTGACCCCTTAGTCCTCACAACTTTGGAGATGATTTTTTTTAAAGATTTTATTTATTTATTTATTTATTTATTTATTTATTTATTTATTTATTATTTTTTAATAATAAATTTATTTTTTATTGGTGTTCAAATTGCCAACATACAGAAAGATTTTATTTTTTTATTCATGAGAGACACAGAGAGAGAGAGGCAGAGACACAAGCAGAGGGAGAAGCAGGCTCCATGTAGGGAGCCTGACATGGGACTCGATCCCGAGTCTCCAGGATCTGACCCTGGGCTGAAGGTGGCACTAAACCACTGAGCCACCTGGGCTGCCCTTTGGAGATGATTTAATATTTTTAAAGAAATAATATAAATAGGAATACGTGTACATGTAGTTCAACTCTTGTTTTTCACCATGGAAAGAGTGGTCTGCAACAGGCTTGTTCATCATTATGGAAAAAGTTACTAATCTATATGATTATTGTACATCATATTAATTAATTATTCCTGTTAATACTGAAGATTATGGTGAACATCTAATTAGATCATATGTGAGAAAGCTTGAGCAAACTGGAGAGCTCTATGCAAACACAAAGTATTATTATTATCCTAATACAGAACATAATCTCTCTGAAACTTGTAAAAATATGGCAGGGAAGTATTTGATAATTTGTATTTATTGTTTTTTAAAATCTAGATTCTCTTAAAGGGCCAAGGTCATCTAGTGAATATGCTACTCAATGCAGAAGTTGGAGAAGTTGGCAGTTTTATGCCAGTAAAACAGAGAGATGTATTTCCTCAACACAACCCAAAGGTAGAAACCGTCACTAAATGGGCACTTAGACAGTCCTAATTGATGGAAGTGGAATGTCATGGGGTGTCTAAGACATATTGTATCCTTTTCTCTCAGGGTCTCTTGTCAAGATTCTCAGTGAGGAATGGTGCAGAACTAATCCACCTACCCTTGTTCTCCCATTCTCTCCATACCATACTTGTTCAGAGATTTCACTGTAGGCAACCCTCCACTTATCCCTTCCTTTCTTCATACTAGTCCTAACTTCTTTGCGAGCTCAAGTTTTACAGTACAGTAGAAGTTTTCAAAGGCAAAAGATTGGGAATTAGTGTTGGTTTCATGCCAGACACTGTATCTTGATGTACAGCATCTCATAAAGTGTAAAGACATTTCCAAATAAATCTTACCTATTTTTAAAACAGATCTTATAAATAACTGCAATAAGCATTGTGTATTAGCTTAGGTTGAGTTATTATATGTTATTATATAAAGGGTTATAATAATAGTTCAAATTAATTATTCAGTTATAAAGGATACCTCCAATGATGAATAAAAGTCAATGATAATATGAAAAATAGAAATAGTGATTGATAATAAATTTGGGAGGTGGGTCCTAGTGGAAGTGCATTGTTTGTCAGAAAAGAAGAAAATAGATGTAGTTTTATAAGTCAAGAAATAGAGATAAAAGCATTTAATGTAACATACTAATGAAACTCCCCAGAAGAATTAACACTAGAAATCTTTGAGTTATTATTTCAAGGAAGTGGACATTTGAGTGCTAATGGAATGGAGACTCTTTTAATTTGATACCATTCTGCACTCTGATGTTTTTATTTACCAAGTATAATAAAAATCATTTTGTTTTTTTTTTATGAGTACAAATAAACAAATCTGCACCTTTATTTATTTACTTAAATCCCTGAGGGATACATCATCACACAGATTCTGTGGCCAATGACTTTAGCAGGAAGATTCCTTTGGAATTTGACATGAACCATCACTACTTCCATGAGCACAAGTTATTTTTCCCCAGATTACTCTGGTTTTGTTTGGTTTGCCACCAGGAGTCACTTTGTTGTCCTTTACTTTGTACACATAAGCACATCTCTTGCCTAGACAGAATTCAGTTCCATCTGGAGCAAAAACACCTTCAATTTTAAGAAGAGCCATGTGTTCCCTCTGGCTCCAGAGATCCCACTCGTAGCCAACAAAAATGGCCTTGGACCACAGCCTTTCAGACATATTTGTCGTTTTAGGAGCCCTGTTCTCAGTGGCCTTCACAGGCTCCAAGATGGCAGAAAGAAAAAGGTCACTTTTATAATAAAAATAGTTTTAAAAGTAAGTGGATATATTAGACAAACGCATATAGCATCAAATAAAGATACCAATATTAATAACAGAAATTAACATTTTTAAAATCTCAAAAACTAAAGACATGAAGGTGAATATATTCATAATTTCTTTGGTTAAAGAGGAAATCAAAACTGGATTTATAGTACTTTTCAGAAATGATAACTGTATTGCTGCATAAAAAGCTGTACTGGTAGTTATTGATTATAAGATGGTGTCAATATTCATTCTATTAATTGGAGCCTGGGTTGTCTTCAGTTTGGAGTTATTCCAAGACTTATTTATTCGCCCATGCAGCTATTATTGACAGTGTGCTATGTCCCTTTACGTAGATGCATATTTCTATCCGGTATGATTTCCATTCTGTCCGAAGAACTTCCTTTAATATTTTTTGTGGAGGGGTCTGCTAGTCCTCAGACCCCAGTTTCCAGCTTCTGTATGTCCAAAAGAGTCTTTATTTAGCCTTCATTTTTGAAAGATATTTTTATGAGGTATACAATGCTAGTTGTATATCTAGTTGACAGTTACTTGCTTTTAATGCTTCAAAGATGTTTCTCAACTATCCTCTTATTTGCATTGTTTCTAATGAGAAATCTTTTGGACTTCTTATTTATATTCCTCTGTCAATAACATGCTTTTTCCCTCCTCTCCATACTTTTAAGGTATTCTGTCACTGGTTTTGAACAATTTTTTTTTTATTTTTTTATTTTTTAAGGGGAAGTCATTTTATTTGAAACAAGACAAGTCCAGACATATATTGACTGTTATGCACACTTAAAAAAATGTGTACCAAAACCAATCATTCTTAATAAATAACAGCAATTTATCCTTGAGCAAAATTGAAACATATATTCCTATATTCCTTATGAAGGAGATTGTTATAAGTAATCTTTCCTCTGATATATCCCAATAACGTTTTTTCTCATACTTTCCTGTTTATTTTCAGCTGCAATTACTGCATCACTTTTGATTATTTTTTTTTTCCATCCAGGCTGTGTGTCTATTTGATTGTGTATTAGGAATGATACACAATGTCTTTGACAACTGCTTAGCCTTAGAAAAAATATTTCCTTTGTAGTTTTTAGTTGCAGAGGTCTGTGAAGTGCTCTGCTGCTGTTTCCTAAATACAACCGGTTTTGAACAATTTAATTATGATGTACTTTGTAATAGTTTTCTCCATGGATACTTTTGTATTTCTATAAATATTTTGAACTTTGTTGAAGAAATTGTGCTTAGAATCTGTGTTTCTAGGATCTGTGGGTTTATAGTTTTCATCAAGTTTGGAAAATTCTAGGCTATTAGTTTTCAACTATTTTTATGTCCCCTCCACCATACTTATTCTTGAGGAATCTCATTACATACACATTTGGCTGCTTCAAAATTTTTCAACATCCCTAATGCTTGATTCCTTTTTTTTAAATTCTGTTTTTTGTTTCATTTTGGATAGTGTCTGTTACAAAATGTTCATGTTCACTAACCTTGTCTAGCCTGCTATTCATCCCATCCCGGGTATTATTCATATCAGACAGTTGTTTTCATCTTTAGAAGTTTAATTTATGTCTTTTTTCTTTTATGACTTAATTTTGAACATATGGAGTCAAGTTATAATAGTTAATATTGTTCTTGTCTGCTAACTACATCTGTGTCAGTTACTGTTGATATCAATTAATTCATTTTTTTTCTTCATTATCGGTCACAATTTCCTACTTCTTTCTATGCTTGGTAATTTTTAACTAGATGAAAGATACTGTGAAACTTATATCATTGGATGCTGGATATTCTTATATTTGTATTTGGATCTTTTAATAATATCTTTTATGTCTTTAACTTTCTGAATATAATAACTTTTAAAATGTTTTCATGTACTCATTCTAACTTCTGTATCAGTTCTCAGCCAGTTTTATGATTGATTGATTTTTCCCCCCTCATTATGGGTCATGTATTGCTGCTTCTTTAGGTTCCTAGCAATCTCTGATTGGAGGCCAAACATAAAAATTTTGCTTTTTTTGGGTACTAGATACTTTTGAATTCTTATAAAGAGTCTTCAACTTTGTTCTGTGGTGTAATTTACTTACTTATAATCAATTAGTCCTTATGGATCTTGTTTTTAAGATTTGTTAGGTGGGACCAGAAGAGTGTTTGATCTAGGACTCATTGTTCTCCACTGCTGATACCAAGTCCCTTCTGAGAACTCAGTGCCCTCTGAAAATAAGGTTTTCCAGTCTGGCTAGCGGGAACAGGTGCTATTTCTGCATGAGTGCACGAGTGCTGTGCAATCCTCATCCCTTGGGTAGTTCTTTCCTTGGCCTGAGGTAGTTTTTTCACACAGTTGTGCTGGTTGGTGAACTGCTGACTCAAGGTAACCTCTGGGGCTCTCTTCAGTTCCTTCCTGTACAACTCTCTCCTCCATGGGCAATCTGTCCTGTCTCCTCCACTCAAGTAATCCACTGGCCTCTACCTATTTTTCCCCATTTTTCTTTACCACTTTCTGGAAACTCCTTCAAGTAAGTAAGTTGGGGCAATCACAAGGCTCACCTCATTTGTTTTCCATCTCTGCTCCAATGTCCAGTGTCTTGACAACCATTGTTTCATAAATTTTTTCTTTTTCCTTCCGATTTTTTTAAGCAGGAGGGTAAGTCCAGTTCTTTTTACTTCATCTTGGTTAGAAATGGAAGAAATTTATTATAAATTGTTAATTAAGGAAGAATGTTAAGAAAGAGCTCCTTGAATAATGAAATAACAAAAGAGGTATGCAATCTTGCAACTGGTACTAAATCATTCCAGAGTGGATTTACTGCTGGACATTTACTTTTGTGAAGACATGGACTTCATATCATTTTCAAGCTTTTAAAAACTAATCTGTCATTATTATGGTTCTGACAGTAGAAGTTTGAGTAATATATGGACTTATTATTTGAGCATATAAGTATAAAAACTCTTAGCTTACTTTAGGGATCAAAATATCTGGATTGAAAAGAGAAGCCCGATAATGCTCCAGGCATCTCATTCTAGAGATCAATCCCTTTTAGAAATATTTTTTTTAGAATTCCCTTTAACACATTGCCTTTGATTTCTAGTACCTGCTGATAACACTAGACATCCAACACATTTATTAGTTTGACATTGCTTTAGGAGATTTTAGGAGATTTTTAATGCATATGAAATAGAAAATGATAATTTGAGGCACACCCTCTTGCTTGTTACATATATACAGTGAATCCAGTTTCTATCTTTAATAATGGGTTATTTCAATTTAGTTGCAAAATTTACACTTTTTTATGGGTTCTGTGCAAAATGTGTGGATAAGCTTGGGATGAGTGAGACATCAATTAAAGTGATAAGTTACTCATCAAAAATTGTAGAGGAAATTTACTTTAAAATCATCTTGTTTTTAAATACTTCTGAGTTAAAACAAAAAGCTGAAAAAGACCCATAAATACAGAAAACAAACTAACAGTTGCTGGAGAGGGGAGACTGGGAAGAAGGGCAAAATGGGTGAAGGGGAGTGGGAGATACAGACTTTTAGTCATGGAATGAATAAGTCACGGGATGAAAGGCACAGCACAGGGAATATAGTCAGTGGTATTATAATAGCAGTGAATGCTGACAGATGGTAGCTACAGTTCTAGTGAGCATAGCATAAGGTATCACCGTATTGTATGCCTGAAACTAAGGTAACGGTGTGTGTCAACTATACTTTGCTAATAACTAAATACTTCTGAGTTGATACATTTAAAGTGCTTAGAATAGCAAGTTAGTCTGTTTAGCTTGGAATGTAAAGAGTTCAATACAGGTTAAAAATTAAATGATTTCTTACTCTCTGAACATTTTTTTTTTGAGATGTGTGTGATTGAGGTACAACCGGAGTCGTGATACTGATTCTGTAAGTAACTGAACCTTTATGCTGATGACACATTGCATTTGTTTACCCACACTCAGTGTTTGACTTAAGATGAGATCGAGGTGAGCCACATGCCAAGGTGCAGGTTTTTTAATCTTCCTCACTCTTTGTCGATCATTTTTCATTTTAATGCCTGCTATGGTGGAGCTTCCATTCAGGAGATACTAGGTGAGGAAGAATGAGGAGAGAGGGAGCTGGGAGCGGTTTGGGGAGGATGGGTGAATGGCCTGGGGTCAGGGCAAGGCTGGAGAACAGACATGAAAGGCAGGAAGAAAACTTCTGCAGAAAAGGCAGGGGAGCAGCATAGAATCAAGATGCATTCCTTTAGTGTTAACTTTGCCAGAGACTTCTCAGGGGAAATGCTTTCCCTGGAAATGCATTTAGGAGTCAGAGAACCAATAGAATTTTAAAACCGGAATGAAACTTGAAGTGTCTCAGATAAAAGCTATTTAAACAGGCAAGAGTAGACTTTGGTAAGAATTGTAGTGAGAAAATTAGTACCAAAAGCTAGCAATTCGAAAACAGCCCTGCTTGCTGAGCTTGTACTATATGAAAGTTGCTTTGCTGTATTTATAAATTATAATTAAGGCATTATTAAATTACCTATTTCTTTAAGTAAATCTCCTTTTTTTTTTGGTGGTAGAGCAGAACATATATGATTGGTAATGCAGTCATTACTGGCATGATTAATTTTCTATTTCATTTTAGGTATAAGTATTTTCCCAAAATAGGAATCCACTCAATAGCAATGTCAGGAAGTAATCGTCGGAAACTTATAACCTTTATTTGATTTTTGGACAGCTGTAGGGCTACAGATTCTTCTTTAAACTGAACTTAATTATCTCTCTGTTACAGTCATCCACTGTAGTTCAGTCATTTGGAGTGAAACAGAGCCTTATCCATTTTAGGTATTTGAAGACAGTCTTGCAATCCCAGTTCTCCTTTAAGTTTTCATCACATGGCATAGCTCCTTTCCCCCTCACTATCCTGATTATCTTTTTAGGTACAGAACCAATTGCCAAGGTCTATCTTGCAAATAGAGATAAAAAAGAAATATAAAATGTGCTTGCTACCACTGAAGTACTTATGAAATATTGATTTTTTTCCCCAATGTCTGTCATGTATCTTTATGCCCAACAGGTATGACTGGTTAACAGCTACAAAAGAGGAATTTTATTTTTTATTTTTTTTTTTTTAAATTAACTTTTATTGGTGTTTAATTTACCAACATACAGAAAAACACCCAGTGCTCATCCCGTCAAGTGTCCACCTCAGTGCCCGTCACCCATTCCCCTCCAACACCCGCCCTCCTCCCCTTCCACCACCCCTAGTTCGTTTCCTCGAGTTAGGAGTCTTTATGTTCTGTCTCCCTTCCTGATATTTCCCAACATTTAAAAAAATAAAATCAATTTAAGAGGTCTAGTGAGTTGGAAGTGGCAGTGAAAGTTTGGTTGCAGCATGTGTTGTCCAGACATACCTATCCCATTAGAAAAGGAAGGATGCCAATTAACTAGTTTATCCGAAAATTATTTTATTCATCCATTCAATCTTTCAACATTTCTTGAAATGTGTTCTGGGGACCAGGGTGCTGAGAAAAGTTTTTGTGGTTATGTCAACTCTGCATACTGTGTTGCTTCTTTGATGTTCTCTGCAATAAATTTCACATAAAGGATTCTGACAAATCCTATAGCAAAAGAAACTCCGTTAGCATTGTCAATCAGCATTTCCAAACTCAATTTTGCTATAAGAAATTTTGTGTGTAACATTCGTTGACTTCTTGTGGAACATATTTTGGAAAACACGGTCTTAAAACATTGAACCATAGAATTCACTGGACTTTTTATTCCAAAGATTTCAGTGTAAGTCTAACTATTTTCATGACAAATGGTTCTCATAGGTAAACTGAGTGGCATCTGAACTCACCTTGTTTTTCCTGAAGACTTAGCATAAAATTCTGTCTGAGGGGAGCTGAGTGGGGTGTAAGGAATAGAAGAAACCAGCAAAGTAGACTGGCATGTGATTTTGAGAGAAATCCACCAAAGAGCTAGAAGGTGAGAATATCATAAAACTGGAAGGAACCTTGAGAAATCTTTGTCTCTGTTCCATGGCTTCTTAAACTACCACAGTATTCATTAAACCATCATCCATCATGAATGTATTCGGATTAAGTCAGAGTATTTACAGATCACTAACTACAAGGTGATATAAATAGAGACAAAACCATTGTGCCAAAGAGCTTATAATTTAACCACAGAGAAAAGCTATATATCCACAAAATAATCAGATAATGATATAAGGCAGTATGTAATTAGCTGTTGAGTTGAGAGGTTCAGATTATAAATACTCTGGAGTAGAGAGAAGGAAGTTATCCCTGTAATGGAGTTAGAGAAGGTTTTCTATTTTTAAGGACTCCTCAAAAGGAGAGTTTAAATTTATCTTAGTAACCATTGTTGCAAGAGGAGAACTGTCTCAAAGTTCTTTATGTTTAACAGAAGTAGTTGTTGCCGTATTCATACAAATTTCTCTTGGGCGGTCTTCAGTAGGAATGGAGAAAGGACATTTCCAATATATTAATAAGATTATTGCTCGAGAATCCTTTTATGAAAAGATCCTTGCTTTGTTACCAGAGGGCTTTACAAAACATTCAGATCAACATCATACAGGTGTGCAATTTAGTGACCGCTCTTGAGTGAGATGACTTCAGAGAACAGTTGGAAAAACCAGAAGAGTTATGATAAGGAATAAATAAATGAAAGGTAAACTCTAACAAAGTCAACGTGATGCAAGCATCAGAAGGAAAAGAGTTAATAGGGAATGTGTATTTAAATAATAGAAGACAGGGGGAAAAAGACACACAGGAAGCAGGTCCATGGGATAAGTGGATGGCTGAGATTAACATATGGAAGCCAGACAGCAAGGATGGGTCAGAAGAGAGCAATAGCCACCTGGGGATAAATATAGCAGCAGATAAGAAGAAGTGGAAATAGTGGATGGGGGGTTTTACTTCCTATTTTGGAAAGACGGGGGAGAAAGAACACGAGCCACTTTAAGCAGTTTAAAAATTATGTACTTCCTTCTTCCTCAAAAGAGTTATGTAATTTGTAAATGCTAAAGCAGACCCTTAAAAACACTGGCATCCCTCTCCCTGTTATTTTTAAGCACCTTTTCTTTCATTAAGCACAATTAAGCTATCAAGTCCTCTGTTTTAACTGTGCAGAACACAGTTCCCACAGCCAGGAGCGCAGTGTATCAGAAACATCATGAACAATTCTGAACTTGCACAAAATATAATTGGCCAATTTGGAGACATTGTTTTGCACAGTATGATGTGTCTCATACATTTTTCATATAGAGGCAATGCATTTTATGAGACACACAATAAGCATATGGAAATCCATGCATTCTCAGGGGGCTAAGAGGAATGGAATGGGGGATGGGAGGATGGGAGAGCAAGAACTGAGCTGAGCTGCGTGAGATTTGTGAGCTCTGAAACTTGACAAGCTTGGAAAAGACTATTCTAGGCAGGCTTTCCAAGGCACTGATGCTAATTATATCTGGTGCACTCCATTTTTTTTCCTTGCTATAATTTCTTTACTGGTTTTAATTAAGTGCTTTTGATGTTGATTAGGAAGGTGGAGGAACAAGGAGGGTGAGAATTCGCTTACCGGACAAGTTTTATGGTGTCCTCACTCATTTTATGCCCTAGCCAACCTGTGTCTTTCCTGATCTTTTATATGATCGCCTACATTTCTGCTAATTGATGGCCTTTTATTCTCTGCTTTAGCTAATTTTACAAATCAAGGTTCTACTTCAATATTGTCAAATTCGGTCAGTTTCCTCTTTTTCATAGTATTGGGGTAAATGGCTAATAATCTTTTGTTGGGTGACGTGTGATAGTATTAAAAATTACTGATGCTGCTTGAAAGTGTCTTTGTAGAGAATGCTGAGGAACCACTCCGATGTGGTGGAAAAAGCCTCTGGTGGAGGGTGAGCTCATATTTGCACAGACACACTTGGATCTGGGCTGTGAGCACACGGCTCCATTCACTCCTGCTTCAGCTGAGTCAGCACGTCCTGACCACAGTGGTTGGTACAAAGCACATTTGTAATAACTTCAGGGTAACATTTGAAAACTTAAAGCTGAACATTCACATTCTAGCATTTAATTTGCACAGGTCAGTTGTACTTAAAAAGGAGGAATAAAGTCCTTGTTATTCATTCGCCTAATCACTCAGTACAGAGTGGGTACCTCTCTAATACATAAAGCACCAGAGTTGAACGTAGAGATAGAGGGAATGAGACCACCTGAAGGAGCTGACATTCTGATGGTGAGAGAAAATATGTGTAGAATTAAGAACTATCCAGAGACACCCATTTATTTTTCCCATTAAGCCTGTATTAGCTGACTACTGTGTCAGGATCCATAATAAGGGATAAAAATGCAAAGATGAAGAGAACACAGTGTTTGTTCCTGAAGGATTTGGTAACTGGGACAGGGGCACAGACTTGTGAATAAGCGATTATAGCGATGGAGTAACTGTTATTATATAATTATGTGCAAGTAGTTCTCAGCACCCTGAGAAGTACTGAATTCTGTAGGGAGTCAGGCCTGGCATTCTAGAAGGAAACGGAGACCGTCTTGGTGTAGTTTGAGTCTCTGGTCCAGTTATGTCTCACTTTCTTGTTCTGAACATTTTTTTGAGTGGATTCATTTGAGACAGAGAGAGAGAGAGAGAGACAGCTTGAGCAGAAGCAGAGGCAAGGGGAGAGGGAAAAACAGACTTCGATCTGAGCAGGGGCTTGATCTCAGGACCTGGTGACTAAGACCTGAGTCGAAGGCAGATGTTTAACCATCTGAGCCACCCAGGCTCCCCTCACTTTCTGGTTCTAGATTATGTGAGCAAATAATCCCCTTTGCTTTTATTGCTTAAGCAAGTTTGAGTTCAATTTCTGTCACTTATAGTCAAAATAATTCTGTAAAACTCAGAGCCAGGTAGAGCCTCACATATATTGTTGCAAAAGTGTTAAGAGCTATTAAGGAGCCACCATGCTAAGTAGGATACTTGTTTTGTCTTTTAACTAGAAAGATTGCTTCACTTACATTTAAATTCCCTTCCTGCCCATTTTACAATTATCTTCATATTTGTACTGGAATTTATTTCTACTATCTTATTTTTCTTATTTACTATATCTTTTGAATTTTTTTTCCTGCTCCTTGGTAATGTATTCATTATTCCAGTTTTCATTTTACTTACTTGGAATTTAGACATTCTATTTCTGTTTTTTTTCATAGTGACATCAGGGGCTAAGTAAAAAATTAATCGGTATCTCTATCCTCCTTCTGCCCAGTACAGGTACTTTAATGCTGTAATGTTTTGTTTTTTTTTTTAAAGAAAGATTTTATTTACTTATCCATGAGAGAGAGAGAGAGAGAGAGAGAGAGAGAGGCAGAGACACAGGCAGAGGGAGAAGCAGGCTCCATGCAGGGAGCCCGATGTGGAACTCGATCCCGGGACCCCAGGATCATGCCCTGAGCCAAAGGAAGACGCTCAACCACTGAGCCACCCAGGCGCCCCTAATGCTGTAAGGTTAATCACCATTCCCTTCCATATCCAAAATCATTGTTTGGCATTGTCCTCCCCTGCCATTATTACTATTGTATATACAGCCTGTACTTGTGCAGGTTTGCTAAAAAATTACAATTTTATTGCTTTCTAATTTGTCTTCAACCTATTATTTTCTTTTGGCTTATTACTTTCTTCATTTTGAAGTATATATATATATATATTCTTTGCCAGCTAGTTCAGCTATCTCAGTCTTCGGGAGAATCTTTCTTGTGACCTCAGATTTGAAGGATAGTTTGGTTTATGCAGGATTTGATTGTGACAGTTTTTGTCCTCATTCTCCACTCCTCTACATCCTCCTCAGTGCCCAAAAGACTGATCTATATAGACTGAAGCAACTCCTCTGGCTTCAAATTATATACAACCATGGGGGACTAGCAGTAGAGAGATTGGAAGGAGGTGAAGAAGATGGAGTATTTGTTTCCTCTACTCCCCTCTGATGGGTTACTATAAATTGACTGCTTCCCTTGACCAAAGACCAAAGCTACCATTAGTGGCCTTCCCTACCAACTTCTACAAGTTTCAGCTGCTGCTCCTCCCTCTTATTTCTTCAGGTTTAGGAGTTGTATCATGTCTAGTTGTAGCATTTTTAGGAAGCCTGTGATACTAAGCATCCCTTGATGCCTTTTTTCTAAACCCTACTCTTAACTCATACTTTGTATCTAACCCCTTCATTGAGTTCTCCTCAAATATTGAGTTGAGTGTGCCATCTTTTGCCTCCTGGTTAAAATAGTTATTTTTCCTTTAGCATTAACGAAACCCCTTTTTCCATTATCTCCTGGCTTTTATTATGATTGGTGGGAGGCATGTTACCGGACTAAATGTTATTCCTTTTTAAGTTATCTGTCTCTTTTTTCTGGTTGCTACTAAGATTTTTACTACACCTTTCATCTTTTG
This sequence comes from Vulpes lagopus, assembly GCF_018345385.1. Lineage (NCBI taxonomy): Eukaryota > Metazoa > Chordata > Mammalia > Carnivora > Canidae > Vulpes > Vulpes lagopus. Next base: position 34,631,594 of record NC_054844.1, read on the forward strand.
TAGTCTCATTATCATGTGTGAGGGAGATTGTTTTTATTTGTGCCCTTTGGTATGTTTCTTAAATTTGGGAATTGATGTCTTTTGTCAGCTCTGAAAGTGTCTTAGTGATATTATCTCTTCAAATATTCCCTCTCTTTCTCCTCATTCTCTCTTCTTGTAATTCCTATTAGATATATGCTGAACCTTCTATTCTATTCTCCATATAGATCTGACTTTACCCTTTCTTTTCCATTTGCCATCTCTTCATTTCTCTGTGCTCCTTTATGCATAATTTTCTCAGGGCCATATTCTATTTTTTTTTCAGGGCCATATTCTAATTCACTGATTATTTCTTCAACTATGTTTAATATGCTATTCCCCAGCTCACTGAGTTCTTAGTTTCAATAAATACTTTCATCTTGTGATGTTATAATTGCTCCTTTTCAGGTTGCCATTTTTTTTTTATTATTGCCCTTCTTTATTTTTTCCCTTTTTCTAACTCTTTTAACAGTTTTAAAGAGGTAGTTTTATAGTCACTTCCAGCTTATTTTATCTTAAATTCTTATACTGTTAATCTCTCCATTATATTTTCTGATTCTCTCGGCAAACCAGCTTCTCTTGAACTGGATGAGTTTGAACTCATTTATCATATATTTATTTGTGAGGATATCATGTGCATGTTTTGAGGGGTGGAAAGTTGCTATAGAGTAGTTCTTCCTTTTGCTTCTGTTAGGTGCTCCGAGGGTTTCATTGATCCAGAAACAATCTTCATATTAAAATATTGTCATCTTGCAGATTCTCTCAGGGTTTAGATAATACAAGACTGTATTCACACCTGTGTGTGGTAAAGGGCCAGGACTTCAGTTTCTCATGGGAGACTTTATCTCCATAAAACCTTCAGCAGATATAATCTTTCTTGACACTTTCTCAAAGTTGGTGACAGTCTCCCCCCCTGCCCCCCAAGTCCCAGTTAAAGATTTTTGTTTCCAGATCCTCACCTTGCATGGCCTCAAGGCTATATTTCCTATCACTGCTGGGATATTTGCTGTATGGCCAAACAGATCCAGTATACCCCCAGGGTGTATTATCATTTCAGGTCACGAGCTTCATGGGCTGACTTTAGATCCTGATTTGTTTCTGGTAGATTTTCCTGTTCGTCTTTCGAGTTCAGCTCTGTATTAAAATATTTTGTTGGGATCCCTGGGTGGCGCAGCGGTTTGAAGCTTGCCTTTGGCCCAGGGCGCGATCCTGGAGACCCAGGATCGAATCCCACGTCGGGCTCCTGGTGCATGGAGCCTGCTTCTCCCTCTCCCTCTGCCTATGTCTCTGCCTCTCGCTCTGTGACTATCATAAATAAATAAAAAAATTAAAAAATATATTTTGTTATATTTTATTTTTTTCTATATGTTTGCAAAGTGAAGGATGTTGTCTCTTCTGTCCTTTGTTTGACATTGCTCTCGTGGAAGAGTAGAAAGATGAAAATGCTAGAGAGGCAGACACAGGAATGTAAAGAGAAAGGAAAATTAGTCAGCAACCATGCACCACAAATCACCACTTGAACAATGAAAACTCATGAGATCAGAAGGTTGTTTCAGACAAAAGACGCTTCAAGGCCAAGGGTAGACCTTACAGAACAAAAGGGAACTAGTTGCTGTGCCTCCCTTATCCCCAGTTCACAATGCTGTTTTATCATAAACTCCTTGCTTATTATAAGTAGGGATGCTCAGTTTTCTTCATGTTCCTTGAAACCAGTATCAGTGAGATGACTTAGTGCATCAAGTCACTGTGGAGGTCCAGCCAAAACCAGTAGGTGAGGATGCTTAGGGAGAGGATGCCATGTCAGCTTCCATATCATATAACAGAATTTTCACTAGTTTTATCTCTATCAGGAGCATGTGATAGGCTATATTAGCATTCCATCATGAAGTATGAAGAACTCAAACTGCCACAAAACAAGACTGCCTAACATTAGAAATGCTAATTTTATAATTGGGTCATTTTAATCTTATTCACTGGTATTAGACAAGCTATTGGTGGAGATACTTCTGAGCACTTAGGTTAAAATACACACACACACACACACACACACACACACACAACTACTTCCAGGTCATCCCCCACCTCCATGCCTGTCTGCTATGTTGGAGAATCTGAGTAACCCTGCAGTACAGCAGCTGTGCCCCTCCTTTTTCCATTTGGACCCCAAGCAACAGTAAGATCTAGTTCATCAACTATTCATTTGTGGGGACTTTGCCATTCCTCTACTCAGCAAAAGACAATTTCCTCTGTGTTGCAACTCTATATTTGGCGAGAGGATAGGGTTGGCAGGACCAGAGCTGGCTACTAAAAGCAGGCACAGTAAAACCCCACAATGGTTTGCCTCTTTTTCAGTTTGGCACATCATGTTAGGAGCTGGAATAGAGAAACATTTGTAATAAATTGCAGTTGGGAGAAGGGTGATGGGGCTCCTGTAGAAGTCCTGTGTTTCTTTTCCCTCTTTTGGTGGAATAGTCATGAGCCTCACTTTTGTTTTTCATATTTTAAATTCAGCCTGTACTGAACTTGCCACAGAAATAGATCTGCACTGACACTCCCACACTCAAGCTGCCGGTGCTGCAGACACAGGTTTTGACATTGCTTGAGCCAACCCAGAAACTAGAAAGTTGAAGTAGAATTAAAGAGGTTGCTCCATGAATAGACACAGTTCCCGGTTGGAAAACCTGGATCATATTTTATTTCCATCTCTGACACTCTTATAAATCTTTAACATCAACACTATGCTTGTCACATAGTGATTGCCCACATTTACAAGGTCTTGCTAAAACAGGAACTGCTTTATGACACAGGCATATTTTTTGCCTAAGTGAAATGGTACAGTGGGAATTGTCCTCACTTGGTCAAGCTCTGCTGTGGATGCCTGCTCCCTGGAAGTCAGACTGATGGAGCCACTGAGTCAGGGAAGTCAGTGTCAGGAGGGCCCCAGAGGCAGGCAACAGGAGTTCCTGGCTGGTGAGTAGGACAAAACAGCAGGGGTGGAGGTCTGGAAAGGTAGCCCAAGGTGTCAGAGACACTTGCTGGGGGTGAGGGTGGAGCTCACTGTAGGACTGAGAACCAGAGCAGCCCTTAAGCTCTTGGACATGGGAGACCCTGGAGAATAATATCAGCTAGCATTTATTGAGCAACTGAGCCAGGCCCTTGGCTCACAATATTCCGTACACCAATCACAGTTCGTATCACAATGCATTTCATCTGCTTATTCACTTCTGTCTCCCACTGGATTGTGAGTACCTTGAGGAAAGGGCCCATGTCACTTAACAGGGAGCCTGGCATCTAGAAAGCATTTGGTAAATACTTGCTAATTGATTGAGTAAACTTCCATCTTTCAACAACTCTATAAGATATTATTAATCCCATGTTTCAGTCGACAAAACCAAGTGTCAGAGAGATTCAGAGACTTGCCCAAGGCCACATATACAGGTAATTGCAAAGCCAAATTTTGAATGTAACTTACATTAAATGATATTACTCAGGGGACCAAATCAGAACTTAGGAATGAAGGGACAAGAGAAGTCTCAGATTCTGGAAATGGAATTCAACGTGGGGAATTTTTCAAACGGATCCTGTGGATGGTGAAAGCAGAACCAGCATGAGGGCTGACTTGCTATAAAATCCTTGTACTGGGACGCCTGGGTGGCTCAGCGGTTGAGCACCTGCACCTGGCTCAGGGCATGATCTGCGGTCTCAGGATCGAGTCCCACATCAGGCTCCCTGCCTGGAGCCTGCTTCTCCCTCTGCCTACGTCTCTGCCTTTCTCTCTGTGTGTCTTTCATGAATAAATAAATAAAGTCTTTAAAAAAAAATCCTTGCACTACTGGCATTACACTAACCGTACTCCCTGTGCCCTACCCTCCTGTCCTGCTCATGCCTGCTTATATGATGGGGTTAAGGTTACCAGACAAAATCCAGGACACCCAGTTAAGTTTGAGTTTAAGATAAACAACAAACTATTTTTTAGTATAAATATGTCCCAGATATTGCATGGGCATACTTATATTTTAAAAAGTATTCAATAGTTATCTGAAATTCAATATAACTGGCATCCTGTAGAATCGTGTCCCCCCTCCCTTATCTCCAGGGAATACATTCCAAGATTCCCACTGGATGCCTGAAACCACAGATGGAACTGAATCCTATATGTACTATGTTTCTTTTCTATACATATGTATGTATGATAAAGTTTAATTTATAAACTAGGCATTGTAAAAGATTAACAACAATAGCTGATAATAAAATAGCCAATCATAATATACAAAGTTATGTGAATGTGGTCTCTCTTAAAATATCTTATCATTCCATACTCACTCTTCTTGTGATGATGTGAGATGATAAAATGCCTGTGCGATGAAATGATGTGAGATGACAGACTGACATAAGCATTGTGACCTAGCATTAGGCTACTATTGACCTTCTGAGGATATGTCACAAGGGCCATCTATTTCCAGACCACAATTGATTGTGAGGAAAGTGAAATCGTAGATAAGGGGGGTGGCTGTTGTATTTTTATTTGCTACCTTTGGCAACCCTAGATGGGGGTTGATTTCAAGGATATATGTGGGAATCAGGAGGTATGTTAAGCCACCTCAGCAGCCCCAAAGCTGGTTACATAGGGTCCCAACACTTCAATGGCTGGGGTGTTCAGTGGAAAGTAAGAAGTGTTGGAACAATAGCCCATTGGGCTTTGATTTAACAACAGCTCAAGTGCCCTCTTGTTACCCCTTCCAGAAGGGAGCCAAATGTTTCTGGTGCTGCTTCATTCCCCCTGTGCATCTCATTGTCATACTTCCCAAGACCGCATATGGCAAGGCCAGTGTGCTACTCACTATTCAGTATGGGAGACCTGCCGTAGAATAGGTACCCAGTAGGTACTCATTAAAGAGGTAATGAATGAACAAGTAAGTTTCAGAATGATCACCTGAAAGTGATTGATCTGTATGGCCATACTGTCAACTATGGCCGCATATTCTCAGGTTTAATCAGTTGTGGCTAGGGTATCAGGAACAATTAGGGTCTCAAGGCAAAAGCACAAATGTTCTTTCTTTTCTTTCTTTCTTTTTTTTTTTTTCCCTGAAAGAGGCACTTGGGTTGCTTTCTTAGTAGGGATCTGTGGGTATAAGCAGGCAGTCTAGAATATTTTATTCTATCTGGTTCAGCTGGCCTGTTCGGTATGCCATTCTTAGACTGCTAACAACCAACACACTGTAGTCACAGTACTGTTAGGGTGATTATAATTTGTTACCTAAGCTGGGATACTTGGGTGCATGAAAGGAGATGCTATTCGTAATGCCACTAGGACAAATGATATAAACCCGAACATGCTAACAGCCCAGTCTTTGTGAATAACAAGCGCCCTCTAGAATCTCCTAGATACTATAATCTCCAAATGCCACTCTTTGGTCACAGTGACCGTATTACCCAATCAGTTTCAATGTGCCCCAATACCACTTTCTCTCAAGGTAGTTTATCAGAAGAGATTATGAGATTGTTGTCACAAATCTGACTCATGTAATATTTTGCTGAGAATATCTCTGTCTCCATAACTTGATTAGAATCTTAGAAATGATGGTCCATGGGGCTCCTGGGTGGCTCAGTCAGTTAAGCATCCAACTCATGATTTTGGCTCAGGTTATGACCCCAGGGTGGTGACATTGAGCCCTGCCTCAGGCTCTATGCTCGGTAAGAGTCTGCTCGAGATTCTCTCCCTTCTCCCCTCACACGCACACACTTGTTCTCTCAATCAATCAATCAATCAAATCTTTTTTTTGGATTTTTTTTTTATTGGAGTTTGATTTGCCAACATAAAACACCCAGTGCTCATCCCATTGAGTGCCCCCCCCCCACTCAGTGCCTGTTAATCAAGAAAATCTTAAAAAAAAAAAGAAGAAATAATGATGGTCGATGCCATTTACCTAGCATATGGCACATTTCCCACTGTTTAGAAAGTGTATTTGTATCAATAGCATTAGGCTATTACACTGCAGTATAAACTACCCTCATACTTTGGTGCTGCGTAAGAAAAACAATTATTTTCTTGTTCACACCATATGTCCACTGTTGGTCAGCCTGTGCTCTGGTCTACATCCTATTTAGTCTGGAACCCAGACTAATGAGCAGTTATTATCTGGAAGGTGGCAGGTCTCATGGCAGAGGGAAAGGAGATAATGTGGGATCACAGACTGGCCCTTAAAGCTTCTTCTCAGAGGAGAGAGTTACTTCCACCTGCATTTCATTGCCAAAGCAAATCAGACTGCTAAGTCTGCTCCAGTGGGGAAAGAGAAGTATAGTTCTCTCACAGGGAAGAATAGCCAATGTTTGGAACAACAGGACAAAATCTACTACAGTACCCAGTAAATGTGAATGGAACTAAATTTAGCATTATTATTTAAATCTATATACCCCAGACTTTCCTGACAAGGGTGGGGTGAAGTGGGATGAGATGGGGACGGGAAGAGGAAAAGAGCACATTCTTGTGTGCATTGTTTGAAGAGCCCAGTGTGTGTTTGCCTTTCTGTTTTCTATTCAGGCTCATTTGCACCTGGGAAGGACGAGAAAAAACTCCAGTTCTAGTCTTTCCCTTCCGCATCTATTAGAATTATCCTTCTCCTTTCACAGGGTCATGACTGGGAAGAGAGTCTCGCTATCCTAGAAAGAAAAATGAATAACAGTGCTCTGATTCCAAACCATTCCAGCTCTGGGGCTATATGAATTGCTCCAGTTAATGGACACCTACTAAGCACCACGTACCAGGCTCAACAATATAAGGGTTCTTGCCTTCAAGCAGCCTGCACTTTAGTAGAGGAGCAAGACGTGCAGCTAATTCTACATAAAGTAGAATACGTGAAGCCCTCCCTGCCTGGAGTTCCTATATTGTAGCTCACTTGAGTTTCTCTGATTTCATGTCCTGGCCAGATTCAATTTAACCAGATGAGCCCTCTGCAGATAGAGCCCCCTGGTTTTTATAGTAAATCCTGTCTTCTCCGGGAAGTCTTTTTCAACTCAGGCAGAGGAGACTCGGTTCTTGCAAGACTCAATCTGACCCTTGTGTTCCCTCTTCTATTCTGTTTGCTTTGAGCGTAATTATACAGATAGCTGATTGAGTTATAGATCTGATAGTTTAGTGTATCATAGCTCTTGTGATACAATTCCCTGAAATACAATTATACAAATACAATTATATTTTTCTTAGTGATCTCACATTAGAATAGGGGAGTGGGGAAAAATCTGGTCACAGTTTAGGGAAGACCGTTTCTACCCTGAGGAGCTATCCTCAGACAGGATAGATGTGAGCAGGGAGTCCTTAGGATCTACCCCAGGCAGACCACAGACATTCTTAGCCATGACAGTTCCTTTTCCAAGGCCATCCTAGAGACCATAGCACTATCACAGGAAGTCTCGTAGGTCCTAGGTGAGCCCTTTTTGCCACCCATGTTTCGCAAAATAGTTTTGGGAAATTTGAGAATTATCTAAGAGACACATCTCTTAAAATGATTAAGGTTCAGCTATACTTCTAAGTAGACTTCTCAGCAGATTCTAAAGTTCTGATCTATTAATTTTCTGACTCCATGTTGACATCTCAGGTTTCTGTTTTACATGAAAAACTGAAATTCAGGGGGATTCAAGCATCTGCCTAAGGTCTCATATCTGAATGACTGAAACATTTACAACTCTAAAAGGTTGACACTAAATAGGAACTGGAACCTGTTAGGACAGTTGATGGTGAGAATGATGGGGCAAGTTTCCTGAGTTCTATGACGGCATCTTTTTTTGGATTTTTCAGTTTAGAAGCGTCATGTTAAATAAGGTAACTCTGGTGAGCATGTACTGCCTGTTTCACAATAGTACTGGTTCTTTAAAAGTCAGATTTCTGAGTCATGATGAATTATTCACACAAACACAACTTGAACCTGGCAAATGGAATAACAGGAACAAACACAGTGACATCACATATCTCTTCTATAAAAGGTTGGAGAGACCCAGAAAGGAAATTTCTCCAGGAATTAAGGCAAAGTTGAATGCTGAGCATCACCCAGTTATAATAATAGTTAAAGAAGAATCATGTCTGGTAAACCTAACAAAATTGAGATATTGCCTTTAATAAGCAACGAGGTGCTGTTGATGTGAAATTTAATTATTTAACAGTTAAAACAAAACTTGTTTAAAAACTCTACTTTGCTGGCTCCGTGAAGATCCTTACACTGCTTGGATTCTTTTTGGACCTTCCTACTCCTTCTCTAGGAGTCAAAATACTGCTCGTTTTTCAGGACAAACACTTATTCGTGAATTTCTTGATCTCTGGTTGTAAATAACTTCTCTGTCCTTGGCACTGTAGTGGCAATTTGAATAAGCATCCTTTATAGCCCTCATCATCTTCTAGCCAGGACATATAATAATTGTCTTCACATTTTATTTCCTCTGCTGTATAACAAGCCACCTGAAGACAGGGATCATGTCTTTTCTCTTTAATGTTCTCTCAAGGTCTAGCACTGTGCCAAGTACATATTCTACATTCTCCAAATGTTCGTGCAATTAAATGAAACTGAATTACATTAGAATTGATAGGGCCAGGGTTGACACCAAGCCCGAAAAACATTGTCTATTGACATAAAAGAAACCAAAATGATGTTGAGAATTTTAAATACCAGAGTTAAGATAGGAGAACATGTGCTTTTCAAACTTGGAAATATTTTTTCTTTTTTGTTCACTGTGTATTTTGTATGATATTGAAAACGAGTTAACTCTATCACGTTTTGTGCTTATAAGAAAGTACATTCCCTTATAAAAATAGTAAAAAGGCAATAAAATATTACTTTCCTCCTTTTCTGTGCTTATATTTTCCTGAATAATACAAAAGGCACATTAATGACATTTGTTAGAATGTTGGCTTTTTAAAAAATCATTATAAGAAGGTTTTTTTAAAATTCAAATTCCATGTGCAGTCCTAATAACATATTTATCCCTCACCCCTGCTTAACTCCCCTTGTTTAGTGGTGTAATAGGGGGCCAGACCGTGTGGAATCACTGGCATATTTTACAAGTGGACAAGGCTGGGCCCAGCTCAACCTGGGGTGAAGAAAAGATAAAAGGGACAGAGGCCAGCCCATGATACACTGTCAGCTGCTGGGCCTCGGTTATATGTCGGGGATGTAGTGCATCCCTCTCCACAGCAGATTCCTTCAACAGATGCATTACTCTGAGTCTAGGGTAACATTTTACATAGAGTATGTATACTTTGCTTGTTTAAATAAAGAGAGATTGTAGAGACAACAATTTGAAACCTGTTGATACTCTAGGTGGTTATATGTGTGTTATAAAGAGGGATAAAAAAATAATATTTGTTGAGTACCTTCCATGTAGTAGGTAATGTGCCTTTAAATAATAATGAGAGTTATTTTTAATACACGCTTACTCTGTCCACACACTGAACCATTTAATCCTTTTAGCAAATCTTACAATGTATTCTGTCCATTTTATAAATGAGTAAAGTAGCTCAGTGATTTTAAGTAACCTGTTCAAAGTCACCCTGACAGATTATGCCAATGGTAGGATTTGACCTGATAGAGCCAGCGGTGGTTTGATTGCTAGCTTAGACCTACCTCAGTCTAGGGCAAGGAACAAAAGGGGGGTTTTCTTAAAATAAAATTTTTATTTTATAACACTTTAGACAGAAACTTATGCAATCAGAGCAGAGTTCCCTTATATTCAGCACTCAGTTTCCCTTATTGCTAATATACTGTTAGTATAATTTGTTACAGTTAATACATTAATGTTGACATTATTATTAATTAAACTCCATAGTTTATTCATATTTCCTTCATTTTCACCTAATATCCTTTTTCTGTTTGAGGATCCTATCCAGGATACCACATTACCACGTACTCATCTTGTCTCTTTGGACTCATCTTAGTCGTGATAGTTTCACGAACTTTCCTTGTTTTTCACAACCATGGCAGTTCTGAGGAGTACTGGTCTGATAGTTTGCAGAATATTTCTCACCTGAGGTTTGTCTGGTGTTTTTCTTTTACTTTGGGGTTATATGTTTTGGGAGGAAGACCACAAACATAAAGTTCCGTGGTCATCACATCACACCAAAGTTACATGCTGTCAACGTGACTTACTGTTGATGGTGAATGTGATCTCCTGCCTGAGGTAATTTTGTCAAGTTTCTTCACTTTAAAGGTATTCAAAAGTTTTTTTGTTGTTGAAATAATGCAGAGATATCTCACAGAAATGAGTTATAGTTTGTTGCAAACAAACTGAAAATCACCAGGAAGCCACTGTCTTTAATTTTCTCTCTCTGGGACTGTATGGTCTCTCATTTCCTTTACTTTGGGTGTTTTCTTCATTATCTCTCCTTATTTTTTACTAACCAGTGATAGATTTCTGGCTCTAGGTAACTCTGTTTCCTGATTTTCCTCTTCTCTTCTCTTTATGTTTTTTGTCTTGGTTCCCAGAAACCTACTTCCACATCCCTCTCACCTTTTCCTAGTTTTAGGCTTGCTTACCATGAGTCTCACTTTCTTCTAGTTTCTTTTCACCACTACAGGTGCTTCTTAATCCTAACTAGTGGCAGTCACTGTTCTATGAACTATTTTGTCTATGAACTATTTTGGTCCTTGAAACAACCCTGTGAAGTAGGTAAAGTATCTCTATTTTTTAGATGATGAAATTGGGGTCCAGAGAAGGTAAAGAAACTTTCCCAAGTCCCCATAAGTGTTAGACCTGTCCTTGATGTCTATGCTCAAAAGTCTAAAGGCACAGCATCATGTTAGTTGCCATTCTGTATTGTTCCACATAAACTCCCAATAATTCTCCAAGGTTAAATAACTTGCCTGAGATTAGCCCTCTAGTAAGTGGTAGAGCTGGGCTTAGACCCCGGTTGTTTGTTTGGTTTTTTTAAAGATTTTATTTATTTATTCATGAGAGAGAGAGAGAGAGAGGCAGAGACACAGGCAGAGGGAGAAGCAGGCTCCATGCAGGGAGCCTGACATGGGACTCGATCCTGGGTCTCCAGGATCACACCCTGGGTTGAAGGAGGTGCTAAACCGCTGAGCCACCCGGGCTGCCTGACCCTGATTTTTTACAGCTTGAGTCCATTGTGCCAGTTTGCCTTCCAAAATATTGCAATATATAAATTAATCTCCTGGATGTCATTGTTTGTTGACCTTATCTGGGGAGATGAAAATAAAAATGTGAAAGCTATCATACCTAACTTCTTCTCTGAATAAATCAGTTCGGATCATGGCTTTGGCACTCCTTGGCATTCACCTTGAGCAAGTACTTAATACAGAGAAAGGAGCCTCAGATCTGGTCCTTGTGATTCAAACTTGTACTGGGAAGTTTGCAAGACCAGTGGATGGGAAGAACAGAAATAACAATTTACAGTGAAAAACACTGAACCTTCCATAGGTGGTGGTGTTTTGTAAATCTTAATGTGTATGTAGGTTTTGGTCTAAGGGATCAGTGTAAATGGCTGGGGACCATGCAAATTAAGGGTGTTACCTGATAGTCCTGATATTCTGGAATATTGGGTGATTGCCATGGCCTTGGATTTAGAGGAACAGCCTTGCTGTATTTTATAGTAAGTGGGATATAGTAAAGACAAAATAGTAGCGAAGATGAAAGATTATGGCCACTTGGACTAGGTGGTACCAAAGAAGACAGTGACCAAAAAAATTTAATGGTTTCAAGATACCGAATGTGGAGATGAAGAAGTGGAAGTTGTTAAGGGTGGTGGATGGGTGGTAGTATCATTTATGGAGACAGAGACACTGGCAAAAGACCATATTTGGTTGGGGCCGAGTAGGGCAGTCATGGCTACAGATTCTTTAGACATCCAAATGGAGGTATCAGGGGTAAAGTATTGGATATATGGTTTGAACTCAGAGAGAGGTCTGGGCTAAAGATATGCATTTGGGTGTCATCTGTGTACAGGTAAGTAACACTATGGGTGTTATCCGAAGCTCCTGGAGGGATCGAAAAGTGAAAAGATGCGAGGTTCTCATGGCTTAGTAATGATTAATTTGTAGAAGAGAAACATAAGTAAAAGGCTAATAAATTGGAAACAAGCTGGAAAAAATCCAGGCAAATAAGTATGAGAACTAGAAACAATCCAGTGCTAGGAAAGAGACTATTTCAATAAGAGATAAATTATAGATTAACAGACCATGAAGTCATCAGTTAATTCATCAATTAACCAAACAATTAGTGAAAAATTCTCTGTTAAACAATAGTTAAAAACTGGGACTAGAAAAACCATTAGGATCCCAAAAAGCTCAGTTCTTTGAACAGATCGTAAACATAGATCCTGAGTTGACTCAGGGGCTGGTTGTAGTTATCTATGTTAGCCATTCTCCTGATTTCTCCAACTGTTTTTATTTTTGTCATTTCTCTGCTTCTCAGCACTTCCATCAAGCACTAGGCAGCAATAGGGAAAAGAAGTTAGAGCAAAAGTGTTCATTTTTCTGGATGCTTCCTAGTGCTGATAAATACTTGATGGTGTAGGAATAAAATCTTGGGGACTTCAGGGGCTTTTAGAATTCCTGTTTTTACATTTTTGTCACCAAATGTCTGAAGGTCGGTGTTTTTTAAACACAACTGCGAAGTATCTAACTCCATATATTTTTCTGATCAGAGTCATAAAGCATTTCAAAGTAATTCAAGCATCAAGAAAAAGTAAAGGAGCTAATATTGAATACACTTGCCAACTATTTAACATTTCAGTATCTTTTTATGTTCAAAACCACCTAAATATTTAGAAGGCAATAAGAATGTAAATTTAAATAGAGGATGGTATAAAACAGAGCCCTATTAACAAAAAGTAGCTATTTTCCCTCTTTAAATGATTGTTACTTCAGAAGAGGAAAAGCCTTGATATATCATGAGTCCAATATTGTTGCACTGAGATGGGATAATATAAAAACTCTGATTAGCTTGAAAATGCTTTTAATTAGAGAGAAAACAGGATTCATTTTTTAGAGCTCTTTATCATGGAGAAACTGCTCATATTATTAATGTATCCTGACTAACATTGACTAGACGTTATTTAGGATTATACCACTCAGACTATTATATTTTTGGGATCAAGTGACAGTATGCAATACAATGACTATCTCCTGTCAACCACATCATTTAAATTATTGAACACTACATCAGAAACTAAGTATGTACTGTACGTTGGCTAATTGACTTTAAATTTTTTAAAAAAAGGAAAAAACAATCAAATACACTGCCTTTCTGTCCTATAGCAGAAACAGGCATTAGGTGCTATGGAAGCAGCAAAAACCTTACCGGGATTCAAGATTTATTCGTATGCTGTGTGCCCCCAAAATATCTCCATGCTCCTCTTTTACCCTCCACTAGCTATCATACTAAACATTTTCCATTGCTTGGAAGAGCACTAATATGTAAGTACTATCTTGGAGTGATAATATATAACTTTTTTTTTTTTTTTTTTTTAAGATAAAGCACCTGGTTACCTCTTGGGAATAAGACATTTGGACCAATTAAGCCCTCAGCACCATGTTAACCATCCTGGATATTATAAAAGTAGTAATTTGCTTCATGTTCCAAGGCAACTTGTATTCTTATTTTAAGCTGAACCAAATAGAAAAAGAGCTAGGTGTTCATCTTCACGTTGTGAAGACATAAGAAGAAAGGAAAACCTGGTAAAATATGTTTTAAACAAAAGGAAAACTGACCAAAAGATATTCTAAATTTGAGCTAGATATTTTAGTGGCCTTTTAAGGACAAAAAAAAAAAAAAAAGCTAGCCATGAACAGGAACTTTATTTTTTTTTAAGATTTTATTTATTTATTCATGAGAGACACACACAGAGAGAGAGAGAGAGAGAGAGAGAGGGAGAGACACAGGCAGAGGGAGAAGCAGGCTCCATGCAGAGAGCCTGATGTGGGACTTGATCCTGGGACTCCAGGATCACGCCCTGGGACGAAGGCAGGTGCTAAACCACTGAGCCGCTCAGGGGTCCCCTGAATGGGAACTTTATTATTATTATTATTTTTTGAACGAGAACTTTAAAATTCCATCCTAATGGTGCATGAATTTGCCATTCCTTGTGTTTACCAATATATTATTACTCTTTGTTCTCTGGATCACTCATTTATTTTTCATATTTCACTTATTTACATCCATGATTTGTCTACCTCAAAAATTCATTCCCAGGCAGGATATACCGTGGAATTTTGTTTTTCTTGCTGCTTGTCATATCTCTCAGCAAACTGTGCCACCAACAGTCTCATCCAACCTAGACCAGAACTGAAGTGCTAAAAATCTGTATGTGGAGTTACATTAACACATGGGCCTGCGTGTGCATGAACAGAAAGGGGCTTGCTTGTCAAAGAATACTGTCCCCTACATTCTCAGGACTGGGGGGTTTACTGTCAGCCTCATCCATCTATGGACCTGGTAAATAAGAAACTTTTAAACTAAATTTTAGTTTTTTACTTTTCACCCTCCACTCTTAGCCCTGAGCTTTGTCATCTGATGCTCCTAGCCAGCTGCTCATTATTCTCAGGTCCCACTTCCCTCTTGTAGGACTTAAAGTATCTGCCGGACGGACTCCTACATGTTCTGCACAGTGTCATTCTGGATGGCTGTGGTTACTAACCAAAAGTTAGGCAGGCAGTGAGTCAGAACATATCAAGAACGCTCGGAGAAAAACAGTTAAAGAAAAATTGCTTGGTGGAAGATAGAAGTCCAATATGTTTTGATTTGATTTGGCTAAGATAGCATGGTATTAAATTATCCAGTCATCCATATTTATAGCCAAAAAGTCATTTTTGTGGTAGCTAAATCTAAAAGAAATCTGTAATAAATAGACATCCATAAATAAAATCAGCTGCCTTATAATTTTTATTGGCTACAATGAGAGGAGAACATAAATAGTGTTTTGTTTCTATCATAACACAGTTATTAAGGCAGAAGAGTCAAACATTATTGTAGTTCCTCCTAATTATATAATTGCTATTATATAAACCAATTTCCTTTCTGGTGGTTAAAGAAGAGACTGTCTTTTCTTAACAGCAGTTCAGCAATGTCACTTGTGTGTTAATAAAACACTATTTGTGTCATTCAGGATTCATCCATCATTTTATACTGACAAAATTTTAATCAGCATCATCATCGTTACCTCTCTAAGGAAGATAGAAATTTTATTCCTAAAGAAAAACACAGACTTGCCTTATTCCTAGGGTGAATTTTTATTAAGAACTTATTCTCATGCAAAATAATGGATGAATGAATGTTCTTTCCATTAGAAAAGACACTGGCATATCTAGTATGTTCTTTTTTTAGGGATTGTGCATTTCTAGCTTCATTCTTTGACTTGCATTGAAGTCTCTGCCTTCTTTAGAAAGTCTATTGCCTTGGATTTAAGTAAATTTAAGTTGTTCTTAACGCCATTTATAATTAGATAAGCAGAACAGGTAATATTTTTTAAAATAATACCATTCCTATGATCTTTGTTCACAATTCTTTGTAGTAAAGACTACAAATTTCCTTCTCTTTACTTCTTGAACATGGCTGGAAAGTCCACTTGCTTTAATGGAGTCAAGAACTCTGGCTCTGTGATGCTGGGAAAGACATTCAATATATTTGGGGCTCAGTTCCTCCACTGCAAAGTGGAAAGTTGAATGGGATGTTCTTTGAGTTCCCCTTAAATTATACAGAAATTGTAAAAAAGCTGGTTAAGCTGAGTTTTCATGCTTTTTTATGAGGATTCTTTGAAACAGATGATGGAGGGGAGAGTAGCAGAACAGTGGAGGAAGAAAAAGCGGAGTGGAGAATGTGTGGGAAGACCGGAAGGTGGCTCATCATGGCTAGCAGCCTGGCTCCTGTTCCTCCCTCTGTTTCCGATAACTTTCTCCATGTACACTCTGAATGATCTCACACCAGGAAGAAAGTCTGGGTGTGGGTTGAAAAAAAAAGAGGGGTGAATTTTATTGGTTAAGAGTGCCAAGCTTAGTCTGAGATTCATTAGTTATTTAAATGATAGTTAAGATGATGGGACATTAGGTCAGAGTGGCGATAGATGAGACAGACAAAAATACCTGCTTGTCCAAAGATCCCCTGTAAGGTCATGTGAGGCAAAAGTTTACCAGAATTAAAAAAAAAAAAAAGGTTTAATTATATCATTTATATGGTAAACATATGTCACGCCCCTAAAACATATGCTTCTCCCTAAAATGCTCCTCAGAGAATGTTTTTCTCTCCTAAATTTGTATCTTAGCCATTCTTTCATTCTTTCTGTGTGTTTGTGTGTGTGTGTGCACGTGTGTACATGTTTCTTTTTATGATGTCACCCAGGGACCTTTGAAGGTCTCAAGTAAGTCTACCTGCTGGCTTATGCACATCTCCTCTTTGGCTCTATGTTCCTCTAGCTCTGTGTTTGCCACAGTGTATTGTGGTGGTTTGTCTTCACTTCACTGTCTCTCAACAAGAAAAGTCCCTTGAGGACACAAATTGTATCTTATTATGTTTTCCTCAAACCAAAACTGTTTTTGACTCATAATGGATCAGGAATGGTGCGAGGGTGAGTGATGGGAAGATACAGATCCAAACTTATGCTTATAGTTCAGTGGGGAATCATGAGTAAAAAGTGTCTAGGATATCAACATACTGCCATAAATACTCTGTTATATGACCCAGGGGACATAAAACATTTGATTAGAAAGGCAGAAGATTGAGAGAGAATGGTTGCAGGGCAGTTCACCTTATATTCACTGAACGTTGGACTTTCCCATCACCCCGAGATACAGAATCACCAGGATGAGAAATGCTGAAGTAGAGGGTCAGTTTCCTTACTTCCAGTGAGATGAGGATGCCCCACAGCTCTACAAAGGTGCAACAAGAAGTGAGGATTTAAAAAATCGAACACCAGGAAATTACCACATCTTGCCCCTTGCTCCAATTATGTGCTTGAGACACTACAAACTGGGAGAGGATGAAGCTGGGTCCCCTGCCAGCCTCTGTCCATGCAGTTTGTTCTTAGGTCTTGACATGCTTCCTTCCACTTTTCCCACACATCTGTGACAGATTAAAGATGCCTGCAAAGCTCTCTAACTCCTCTCATTGAGGAATAGGTCTGTATCCCTTCATTCTGAATCTGCTTAAGCTCTGGGGCTGCTTCATCAATAGAATATGATGAGCCTAGGCCTTGGGGACTGGCAGCTTCTCCTTACTATCTCTTGGAATGCTAGTTCTGGAGGAAGCTGGCTGTCATGTAATAGGTCTGCTACCCTGAGATTGCCATACTTGTGAGAATTCCAAGCCCCCTGGAGAGGTCCTACACGATGAGATGCCATGTGAAGAAAGGGTGAGGCCAAGGGGCACTAACGTACCAGACAGACAAGTAAAGGGGCCTCTTGGGGGTGGATGCTTTTGCCCCAGCTGCCTCTAGGCCACCACATGGGTCAGAGGTGGACCACCCACCCTTGTCCTTTCTGAGTTCCCGACCAACAAAATCATGAGCAAAATAAGACAGATATTTAAGGCAATAGGTTGTAGTGTAGTTTGTTATACAAAAATAAATTCCTGAAGCAATATCCTTCAAGACCTGGTTTACATGGTATTTCCCCCTGGGCAGTAACTGTTCTATTTTAGGGGCAGAGTTAGTCTTTCTCTCCTCTTTTCCCATGATTCTCTGTCCAAAGCTGTAGTAGTTACTTCTTATTGAGTATCTCCTATGTGTTAACCATAGCGTGTGAGGTCTTACATACATCTTCTCACTAATCTCTCAAAACAGATCTATGAAAAAAAAAATTCTCCTTATATTGACCAGGAAGTTGGCACTTAGAATTATCAAAGATTATCGAAGATCACACAGTGGTATGTTGTACAGCCAGAATCTGACCCCAGTTCTTCCAGACTCTATTCACCCCAGCCATTGTTGTTCTAGATTATGATTATTCCCTTGCGTGCCTTTTGCCCTACACCGTACACGCGAGGGAAAGTTGCCCTTCATCAGGCTGCTTCCCGGCATTGAGCTCTGTATCTCGTGCTCAGTCCCATTCTTTGAATGAGTGCACAGGCTGCAGAACAATTGCTAGAAATCAAATACAGGGCCCTATCTGTGTAACAACAGAGTTGCTTTCCAGTGATAAGGTAACAAGCCTTAGCAGTCCTTTGAAATCAGGATTCTACGATCCCTACCTACTCCATCAGAGGATGTCACCCACGGTAATAGGCTGGTGTTGAGCCACAGGCCTGCCCTATCTTTGCCTGAATCTTTTTTTTTTTTTTGGAAAGATTTATCTATTTATTCATGAGAGACACAGAGAGGCAGAGACACAGGGGGAGGGAGAAGCAGGCTCCCTGCAGGGGGCCTGATGCTGGATCCCAGGATCATGCCCTGAGCCAAAAGCAGGGCTCAACCACTGAACACTCAGGCGTCCCTCTTTGCCTGAATCTTGAAGAGAAGTATCTCAGTGGGTTCTCAGGGAGCTAATATTGTTAGCTGCTGTTGCTGTGAGAAACACCTCTCTAATAGATGAGCTTACTGTAAACAATTGTGAGCCCATTCACCTCTGCAGCAAGGGTATCCTTCTGTCTTTTGCTGCTAAAGCTATGGGATTTGAGAATGCAAGTCTGGTGCTTACTCAAAACGAGGGAGGCAGATAAGTGGTGTTAGATAATGCAGCACAGGCTCAATAGAGATAAGATGTTCCAGAGGTTGGACGTTCCAATTTGCTGGTACTCTCAGTCTTATTTATTACAAGAATTTTCCCTGGGTCCCCTCAGTCTTGCTATTGCTGACATTGTACTCGTTTTGACACTTTATTGGGTGGGCTCCATAAGCATTTGCCTAACAGGATTCAGCAAAGAATAAGAGAAAGGAGTGCAGCCTGACTCCTTTCGTGAAAGCAGGGCTGATGTAAGGGATTTCCAAGTAGAGCAAGGCAAATAAAATGCCAGCTTAGAGCTTAAATCCTGCCAGATGATCTGAGATAACTTAAAAAATGTGCCCTTTTCACAAGCGTGTTTGCATGCAGGAATGGTTACAATAAGGAGTGAGAAAGTGTCTGCGAGAGATATTACTTTGAGATGTCACTTGCTGTGTGGTGTGGATATCCCTCAGTGTACAGTGGGAGACACGTGAATCATTTCAAGGAAGATAGAGATTTTGTTAATTTTGTCCTATATTGAAAGGGAGAAATGAATTCCCATTATAGTACCTTTACATTTTGTTAATGGCTTTGATAAAAGGGAAAGATTTTCTGATGGATTGATTTTCAGCTTGCTTTCTGTTCCATTCTCTGGGGACACTGAGGTTTAATAAAAAAAAGAAAAAAGAAAAAAAAAAGAACAAACCAAACCCTTAGTCGTACCGGGGTCAAGGAGCTGTAATCTTGTGGGTTTTCTGATGTGCAGGCACCCTTTTGCTGGCCATGCGAGGGTCTGTGCTGTCATTTACATGTCACTGTTGTCTCCTGTCTGAGGAATGTGTTTGAAACCCAAGGGGAAAATATGGATCATCCACTGCTCGTATTATATTTCTTTCTTTGCATGTCTGTCATTTTCATTGGAACATTCAGTGAAATTAGGTCAGTTATGGTTTTAGTTAGCAAAGCAGCTCTTGTGTTGTATACAAATCAGATGATGTTTCTAATTATCTCTGCTTTTTAACATTGATCTGAAACCAAATCCTTAACTATGCATGGCTTAGAGGTGTTTCCCTCTCCTTCTCTCCTTTTTTTGCTTTGGTTTCTTTCTGGGGCAAATATGAAACTTAATCCTGCAATAGCAAGATATAATATTTTTGGCCTTAAAGGCAGCTTGAATGCCTAGGGTTAAGAAGAAAAGAAATGGATGAGTACTAGATGTACAATCGTAGATGGAAATTTTTGTCATAATTAATTGGGTGATCCACTACTCTATTCCTAAAGAGTGGTATGATGCTTATCTTTGTACTTTATAGCTATACAGATGAGCCTTTGGAAGTCTCAGTGGTGTGCTTTAGGCTAAGAGCTCTAGATTTTTCTGATTCTCAATCTGTGTTCTGTTTCCAAAAGTAGGGAAGCAACTGGAAAGGATTTTTGAGGGTCTCAACATGTGGGCTTCTATACAGTTGACAGAGGGAGGATAACATGAGAAATGCAGCATGAAGTATATAAGAAGACATTAGTTTTTGTTTTTCCTAAACCCATACTGATGGGAATGGTATCATTAAGAGAGGTTTTCAAAAGTATATCTTTGTTGGCCTTTAAAAGCAGGACTGATTCTCCTCAATCTAGTTTATCAGATGCTAGGATAATCTAACTGTGCAGATGTGCCTCCAGGCAGAGACTAAATGACTTCTGAATACTTTCAGATCTGAAGCTCTGTGAAGAGATAGGAAAACCTTCAGTATCGCTCTGCGCTTTTGAGTTGATCCTTTTTAGTTAAGAGTCTTAGGTGTGGAGGATTCTTGGAAGCCATAAAAATGTTTATTTTAGCAAACTAAAATAAATCAGGAAACTATCTTAATTTGATAAAGATTATCTACACAAAACCTGCAGCAAACACAACATTCTTATTCTTATTATCACCTCTCCTATTCACAATGGCACTAGATAATGATAAGGCATGCCAAAGTATTTAGAGGGAAGTGTAGTAATGCATCTAAAAAAGAGTAAAATAAAGAATGGATTGATGGATACCTAGAAGGCAAGTCTGGCAAACTTAGTAAATCTAGAATGGTAGGATCGAGGTGGTGGGTATACAGCAGAGAGCTGAGAGAAGCTGCAAGTGAGGAAAACAGAGAGAACACCACTCATTTGCTTTTCCTTTCCTTCTTCACAAACATACTTATTAAGTACCTAGCAGATACTGGGACCTATGATAAACCATGGGGATTATTTAAGAAAAAAATGTAGGAGATGATTCTTGCCTTCAGGAAGCCCACAGTCGGATGAAGGAGACATACAGGAGAACAAATTATTATGATACAGTTCTGACAAAAGTATTTGTAGTGGGTTGAATTATGTCCAAAAAGATATGTCCAAGTGCTAAACTCTAGTACCTGTGAATTGTGTTTGGAAATAGAGTCTTTGCAGATGTAGTTAAGTTAAAGGTCTGAGGCAAGATCATCCTGGATTTGGGGTGAGCCCGAAATCATTTACTGATGTACTTATTAGAGAAAGGAGAGGGAAATTTGAGACACAGAGACACACACAGAGAAGGCCATGTGATGACAGAGGCAGATAGTGGATTAATGTAGTCCCAAGCCAAGAAATGCTCAGGTTTCCAGCAGTCATGAAAAGCCAGAAAGAGGCAAGAAGAGATTCTCCCTCAGAGCCTCCAGAGAGAACTAACTCTGCTGAACCCTTGATTTTGGACTTTGGGTCTCCAGAATGTGAGAGCATAAGTTTCTGTTGTTTCAAGCAACCTTGAGGTAATTTGTTATGACAGCCTTTGGAAACTCTTACAGGTATGTATAAAATACGGTACAGGGAGGAGCAAGGGGCACCTGTGTCTAGGTCAGAGACGGTGTCTCAGAGAAGGTGCCATTTAAGAAGAGTCTTAAAAAGAGAATAGTTTGCCTTGTGCAAAAGGGGGTGAAAGGTGTTTCAGGAACAGGGATATGAGAGCAAATTCAATGTTAATAAACATGATATCTTCGAGAAATGCTGTGTAATTCAATGTCCCTGGATTATAAGGTGTGATGTGGGATTTGAGAGACAGTAAGAAAACGTGCAGCAAAATTGTGAAGGCTTTGTGTGACACGCTAGAGAGAGCTAGATTTTTCCATAGGCTGTTTGTCCTTAGTGTCGATGCTATGATGCAGATGGCCTGTGAGATACATTGTAAGTTCTTTATTATGAGTGACAAAATGCTGAAGTTTTCTAAAATGATTGGTTTTACTCTCAACTAGAGAAAATTCAAGTTATTCAGGTAAATATGTCATCTCTACCTGTCTTTTGATGTGTTTCTTCACTGGGCTAAAAAGAGTGGGGCTATGACAAACCTCCAGAGAATTGTGGAGGACTGTGACCCAGTGGCTCACATGAACCTCTGTCCTATGTATGGCAGAAAAGAGGTTGACAAGCCCTGCTTTAGGCAATAGGGATCCAATAGAGATTGAACAGTGAAAAGAAGATGTTTTTGACTATTAAGAATGACTTTGATGGTGATGATGAAAATGCACAGAAACGGGAAGATGTTTGTCCCTGGGAGCTGGCGGTAGTAGTTGTAAACAGAGTCAGTGGAAACTGATTTTTGACAGTGACTTGGGGTTAGAAAAATGGAGGGTTTCAAGGAATCTGAGGTAGAAACGACTACTCTGTGTGAAGGATAATTTCCTTGAAGCTTTCGAAGAATAGTTAGATGATGATGATTCCATTCACGGAGTTAGGGAATAGGGGAGGAGTAATAAGCTTGAGTGAGAAGACGAATTTGAGTTTGGATGCATTTGGTTTGAATTGACTGTAGAACATCCAGGAAGAGGAGCCTGGGTTCTTGCAGAAGATTATGGGTATTATCACCCAATACGGAGTCTGATATCGTGGTAGGGAATTGCTTAGTTGAGGAAAACTGTGTAAGGTGTATGGAAGAAGGCCAAGCACAAAGCTTTTCAGGAACATTTCATTATAGAAAATAAGGCATGAACCAGTGAATGGGGACCAAGAAAGACAAGCCACATGTATAAGGGTAAGAGTGGAACAAAAATGAAATTTCTCAAAGAAAAAAAAAAAATGAAATTTCTCTTGAAAATCGAGGAAGAGCAAATGTATTAGTTTCCTAGGGCTGCCATGGCATATTATCCACAAACCTGGCTTATTGCAAGAGAAATTTGTTCACTCACAGTTCGGGAGGCTGAAAGCTGAAGTCAAGAGGCTCGCCCTCCAAAGGCTCTGGAAGAGAATCCTTCCCTGCCTCTTTTAGCTTTTGGGATCTCTTAACATTTTTAGCTCGGGCAGCACAACTGCAATCTCTGCCTGTATCTGCACATGGTCTTCTTCCTTTTGCTTCTGTATCTTGTATCTCCCTCTTTTCCTTATAAGGACTCTAGTCATTGGATTTAAAGCCCCCACTTAATCCAGGATGTTCTCATGTTGAGATTCTTAATTATGTCTGTAAAGCCCCTATTTCCAAATAAAGTTACATTCTCAGGTACCAGATGTTAGGACTAGGACATATGTTTTTGTGGATCACACTTCAACCTACAGCAGTAAATCACAGCAAATGGCAAAGAAATGAGGACTGGATCTACAATTGGATTTGACAAAAAAAGTTATTGATGCCTTCGATCAGAACAATTTCAACAGAATAGTGGTCTGAAAACCAAACTAAGGGGTCAAGCAACAGCTAGGGAATTATTTCTCTTGCAAGATATTTGTTCAGGTCATGACTTGAGAGACCTGTAGGTATTGATATGGTCTAGTGTTCCCTCTCCAAGGAGGCAGCACCAAGAGTGCAGAAAGTTAGATCACCCAGTTTATGAATTATCGGGCAGAAAACAAGAAAGGCTAACTAATATGTCCAAGGTCACATAATTTGAGTTCAGCCTGGAATACAAGACCTCTATCTTCCAGAGCTGTGCTCAGATTTATTTATTTTGAAAAATACTGGAGAGAAAAGTAAAATTCATTCATATTCCCAGAGCTTTAGAAAATAACCTGAGAGAGGCTTATAGAGGTTAATATTCTATCTGGGGACTGAAGGGGTCAGGGGGTAGGGTTGCTAACTACTCCCTTTGCCCAGTCCTGAAAGCGTTCTTGGGACATAGGACTTTTATGCTGATGCTGAGAAAATTCTAGGAAAGCTGGGATAAGCTAGTTACTCTAATTAGAGGAGGGAGTTTTGACTTGGACCAACAAAAGCTGGCCCAGGGACAGAGGTGGCATAAGAGAAACAGAATGTAGCTGCTTCTAAACCAAGGCCCAGCAGAGAGGGGTTGGGTGGGGGAGATAAGGAGAATGGGGTATGGAGTTGGGGAAGCTCATCTTCTCTCTCCTCCCAATCTCCACTCTGCTGGCTTAACTAGAGAGTTAAGGAGCCTGGGTTTGCAGTCCATCAAGATTATTCTCCAGAGCACTCAGGAGGCAAGAAAAGGGCTGAAAATGGACATGAAGCAACAAACAGCAAATAACCACCAGAAGCTTCGACTACATGCTAGATATTGTGCTTGGTGCTTTATGTAAGTTATCTCCTTTAATCTTGAAAACCACTTTGATGGGTATAGATCGTTAATCCCAGCATTTATAGGTGAGGAACCTTAAGTTCAGAGGAGTCAGCTGACTTCATTGATGAATGCTTTCTCATGATAGGTCCCAATACAACGTCCAAATTTCCTCTTTTAAATCACACAGTTGTCCTGGTTATTCACTTGACTTAGGTACTTCCATATCTACTCATCTGTAGCTACGCATTTCTCAATAATTTCTACTACTACTTTTGCATATTTGTTTCTTCCTCTTTGCACAATACATTTGAATTCTGTTATTAAAATGTATACAACTTAATAAAAAATTGCAAAAATATAGATTTGAAAAAAGAGACTGAGGCAAAAACAGATAGAATATAGATATTTAGATTGCAAAGTATTATCAATCGTTATAACCCACTGATGGCCAAAATGAAAAGACAAGCATAGGTAATCACATTGTTCTTATTGTTCAAAAAACCCCCAAAACTCAGAAAAGAAAAAAAAAACCCAACATTTTTTATGAGATAAATACCATTCTTTTCTTTTTGTTTGAGATAAATACCATTCTAAGTGCTTTATATACTTATTTCATAAGAATCCCCCACAACAACCCTCATTTAAAGATGAAGAAAAAGAGGCACAGGGAGGTTAGCTCATTTGCCCGTGAGCGTATAGCTAGCAATCGGTGTACGTGGGTTTTAAACCCAGACCATCTGACTCCGGGATCTGTGCCTTTAACCATTGTACTGGCCTGTTTCTAAAGGAAACCATATCTGTTCCTGAGAGAAAGAAAAAGTTTCCCAAGTAATTAGTTCTATGTTTCTCAATATGGGGCATTATCTAGAAAATCCTGAAAGAAGTAGTGAACCAAGCTCTCAATGCTTCTTCTTTGCTTAAAGATTTAACAAAAAATGCAAGTCAGTAGATCGAATCCTTCAGGAAACCAAGATGATACAGTCTACATCTGGGTAAATCCCTCTATGGATTGATCCTATTGATTGCATCTATGTATTGATCTTCCTTAGTCTCACCAAATGTTTCCATGTTCATGAAATATCTTGCTTTATTTTATGTGTAATACAAATTATAAGCCATGTGTGCATGTGCTACAGTGCTAGTGAGGAGGATGAAGGGAGGAAGAAAGGAAGGGCTGGTTCTTCATAGAAATGGACACTCATGCAAAGAAATAAAATAACCAGAAATAAAATAAAATACAATAACCTCATCCGGTCTGGATACCTCAATTTGGTATTTTGGACTGAAAAGCTTTGATGGTAATAGCCAATTGGTGCTTTCTCCTGGAGATATGGAATAAATTCATGGGTCTTAGCAACACTCTGTCAGGACTTATTTGATGTTACGCTGAAAGGTCTTTGAGCCATGACGAATGCCCTGTGATCTGTTTTGGGGAATATAATCAAGATCACTGAATAGAGAAACACCCATTTTGACTTAGGTATTTTTTATGCCACATGCATAGGATTTAGATAGCTTTAGGTGTATGCACACTTGGTTAGCTCACAGGTGGCTTGTGAGCACATAAAACAATTTACAAGGAGTTCACACTATATAGCTTGGGTTAAAAGTCTCTGGCATTGAAAGACTGTACTGCTTGTTTGGGGGAACCTGTTGTCTAGTCTGTACCACTATACATTTGATTGATAATAGGCTTATACTTCAGACATCAGTCAGAATGGTTAGTTTTGATTTATTGATTTTTGTTGAATTACTTCTGTTTTGGAGAGGCTGTTTAATCTTTTCCTCGCTTCATGCATATCTGACATGTTGTTCCCTCTTGGAAGGTGGGAGACCTGGGGCATGTGAACTCCTTGGCAGAGGGGGCTGGCATAGCACAGGTTGTTGACTGCTGGAAATATTTAAGCTGAAAATACATGATGGACAGGCAAGGACATTGCTGTTCTTCACTTTTTAATGCACCGATTTTTTTTGGCTTTCGTTTTGTGACTAAACTTAAATGTGGGAGGGTCTTGTGGGTGTATGTGTACTCTACATGGGAAAAAAAAAGGAGTTTGATCATGCTATGAAATTTTTATTTCTTCAATCAGGTACATAGCAATTCACATGGTCTCAAGCCACAAACATTACCTCATAAACGGCACCATGGAAATGTGTCAACAAAATTCAACCTACTCAAATCAGCTCTTAGAATAACAGCTGCTGGTGCTCTGGCTCAAGAAGCAGGTGTGAGACCACCTACGGTACCAGCTCAGAAAGCTTCCTGTCAGTAGGAAAATGGCATGGATTTTCCCGCAAGGTGCCAAATAACGCAGCAGATAGGGTAGCAACATGGAGATAAAATGTTAATATGATTTACTTTTCCCAAGCACTTGGGTTAGTGCCAAAGGGGGGAAAAATAATTATAAAACAACTGCTCAAACCAAAGCGATCAGCCTGCAGCTAATATACCAGGACCTGTTTCTGAACATTTATGTTTTTCCCTTTATGGATTACCAGGCTATGAAAATCCCCCATGGATGGAGGTAGGGGAGGAGTTGGGGGTGGTTTAATCCATTGTAGGACAGCACTTAGCATCTGTTTTTAC
The DNA here is from genome assembly GCF_018345385.1 of Vulpes lagopus. NCBI lineage: Eukaryota > Metazoa > Chordata > Mammalia > Carnivora > Canidae > Vulpes > Vulpes lagopus. The sequence continues at coordinate 34,658,332 of NC_054844.1, forward strand.
AAGAAAGAACATGTAATATAAACTATACGTGTTTGTGTGCTTGGGGTAGGTGGTGGGGTGGGGGGCGGTGATTAAGAGTGGAAAACCGAGAGCTCTATCAAACATGGAGAGAGCTCCTCTGTCAGGGAGGTCCAAGGTTTTATTGCCTGAGAACTGTGTAGCCCGCTGCCAGAGGGGAAGTGGGCTCCACCCTACCTGCTCAAATGAAAGCTACAAAAGCAAAAGACAAGTGGAGAAACCATTAGGAAGTCTTTGCTTAAAACTTAGAAACAGCATGAGTGCTCCCTGCTATCTTTCATGGGACGGCCCCCCATACTTGTGGTTCTGAGACAAGTAACATCATGTCCACTGGAAAAGACATTTTGCATACTCTTGTAAAAATCTTGAAAATTTGGCTTGCATTTGCTTCCACCCAGATCTTCTTGGAAGAATTTTCTTTTGGTTCTTTCTTTCTTTCTTTTCTTTTCTTTTTTTTTTTTTTAATCACTGCATGCTTTCATGGCAATTTATCTTAGAGCTCTGACTCATTCTATAGTTTCTTAGAAGTCAACGGTTTTAAGGTGGGACTGAGTGTGGGTCAGAGTTAAGTGCTAGAGGAAGGGGGGAGCTAACTGACTATGTGGCAGGAAGCTAGATGCAGCAGGGACACACATTTTTAGCTTTTAAGAATTTCATCTTGATTTGAAGGGGATCTGGATCTGAGAGGGCCACATATGCTCTGAGCAGGGTTGTCTATGGCAACTAACAGCATAGTGCGTGATGGTCTAGGACTGTTTTTGTTATGTTGTTCCAAAGCATTTTTCACCCACTGCAATTTATTTTCCGTGAAATTGATATCTGTGAATGAAACATAATAGATCAGTACCAAGGCAGCAACAATTACGCTGATTAAAATGGAATCCCATTGTTTATTCTCGTTGGAAGCCCAGCATCCTCCTGTAAAGGAGGGCAAATCAGGCAAGGTGTGTCTGAACCATTCTTAGTTCAGCCTTAGCTCTTATATGTAGACTGCCTGGGACCAGGCAGGAGATAGATTATTGCAGTCAAAAAATAGGACTGTTAAGAGATGTTTTCTAAGACTCCTCTGTTGCATAGGAAAGACTAGGGGGTGCCCCAATAAAATAGAAAACGTATCCTGTATAAGCAGGCTGGACAGGACTTTTTAATCAGGGTATGCAATTTTTAAAAATTAATAAACTTTATATCCTAAGAGCAGTTTTAGATTCATAGCAAAACTGAGCAGAGAATGCAGAGTTCTTATGTATTCCCTGCCCCCACCCCCAGCAGCCCTCCTCCTGGCAACATCCCCCACCAGAGTGGTACATAGGGTACGATGGTTGAACCTATACTGATACATCATTATCATCTAAGGCCATAGTTTATGTTGTGGGTTCATGCTTGATGTTGCACGTTCTGTGGGTCTGGGCAAGTGTAAAATGACCCATATCCACTGTTGTAGTATCATACTACGTCCTACTATTTTATTGCCCTAAAACCTTCACTATTCTGCTTCCCTCTTTCCTGGAAGCCACTGCCCTTTGTCCTGCCTTCACAATTTTGCCCTTTCTGTAACATCCTATAGTTGGAGTCCCCCAAAACATTAGTCTTCTCAGGTTGGATTCTTTCACATTGTAATACACATTTGGGGTTCTTCTGTATGTTTTTGTAACTTGATAGCTTATTTATTTTTAGTGCTGAATGACATTCTGTTGTCCGGATGCTGGTATTTAATTTCAGGTGAAGGATTCTGCTGAAATGAAAGAAGCAGAAATGTGGTTTACACTATGCCAGGCATAAACAGACTTAACCAAACAGCTATCTGTACTGGTGAAAGGCACATGAGTGAGGCCATACCATTTTTCTTGGTAGAACAGAATGGAGTTTTCTGTTACAGGGTATGTTCTCTATTCTGGGAGTTTCTGCATTATCACAGTGGAATCCCGTTCTACTGAGTTCCCTAAATGTTTAGACTATATTTGTCGGTGGAGACAGAGCTTCCTGCCTGACCACAGCACACTGGATTCTCTGTTAGATTTTTCAGTGGAGAGAGAGCTTTCTATTGAAAGAAAATGTCCAGAACTGAGGTCTTATCCCATGAGGAATTCTACTCTAGAGTGTTGAGTGTTGTTTTGCCATTAAGGACAGTTCCCTATGAATCAACTTTAGCTTTTTTTTTTTTTTTTTTTTTTTTTTTGCTTTTGTTGGTAAACGAAAAGGCAACCTTTTCTTCTTTAGACTAGTAGTGAGATAAGAAATGAAATTGCACGTGAAAGGCAAAACAGACAAGAGAGGTTTAAAATTAGTGAGGATGTTAAGTTTGGGGGCCATTAAAAGAATCAATCCTATAACCATGGTGTGTCGTACAGCAGATTAAGGAGCTGATTAGCACTTTTCCAATCCTGTTGGATTTAGTAGAGCTGTCTTTGAGCATTTTCCAGTTTGATGCTGAATGTCACAGGGAAACACGTGGGTTTTGCTGTTTGTTAATGATACGTTGTTAGCATTTAGTTGAGTACCGACAGGGAAGAGTTGGTGCTGCTGACTCTGTGCGATAAACATTTGACTCATTGTGACAGAAACATCTTTTCATGATGAAGGGCACCACCTGCCAGAAAGAGTGCCAGAGCCTGATTTATAGTCCCTAAAGCATCAACACCGATGAATTTTGGATCCCCTCACATTGCCTGCCACCTCTGCAATGCCAGAATGGGCATCACTTGTCCCATCTCATGATCTTCAGCACAGGAAGGCTTTTGTCCTGATGTCTGACTCAATGCCCCCAAACTCATAGCCCCTCAAATTCTTCTGTTTTGAACTGAAGAAGATGTTTTATTCCAAAGTTGATTTCTATTAGGCTTTGTAACCAGTGCATGTAAAAACTCCCAGAATAGATGCTGAAAAAAATATCTGTCTCAACATGAAGAGAATCAAGAGTCAGTAAACAGTCAAACTGGATTAAGCTCTTACCATATGACAAGCACTGAGTAAGGTACTGAGGATATATAGATGAATAAGGCACAGCACTTAAACTTGAGAAGTTGACAGTGAGTGTGATGGAAAGTCATCTAAACAAATGCGTATAGGGACACCTGGGTGGCTCAGTGGTTGAGCATCTGCCTTCAGTTCAGGTCCAGATCCCAGGATCCGGGATTGAGTCCCACATCGGGCTCCCTATGAGAAGCCTGCTTCTCCCTCTGCCTGTGTCATTGGTTCTCTCTCTCTCTCTCTGTCTCTCATGAATAAATGAATCTTTAAAAAAATCCAAAAAACAAATGCTTATAGTACAGCATGATATGGGCAACAGTATAAACATAAACTCAAAGTATTTAACTTTGTGGAGGAACCAATAGGGGAATGTGTAATCATAGAAGGCTCCAGTTCACTAAGTGGATAAAAGGAGGTGAGAGGGGGCATTCTAGGCAGAAAGAATTACATGTCCAATGTATACAAGTACAGGACTTGATAGCAATCAGAAATTCATTTTTATTGGAGCATAAAGATGGGAAGGTGAGGGTAGGTCAGCTAAGTGGCTGGAGGTCAGGTAAAAGCCACACCAGGGAGAAACTTTTATGACATTAAGGAGCTTGGGTCTATCTTGGAGTTATGGGGAGACATTAAAGGACTCACTCAGCAGAATGACTTGGTTTCTCTATCTTCTGGAGAGACATTTGTGAGTACCATAGAGGCCGATTTAGGAGAGGACAAGATTGACAGAGGGAGGCCAGTTGAGAAGCTGTCAGCATATTTCAGGTGAGAGATGGTAGCTTCTGTAGGTAAGAAGACTGAAGACATGACACAAGCAAGAGAGGATAATGTTGGATGGAAAATGGATGGAATCTGAAGAGTTGGTTGAATGTGGGGAATGAGGGGGGAATCTGGGGGACTCAGCTCTCTGTCATACAGAAACGAGCGCTGCCACACTGAAGCCAAAGTGAAGTAGAGAAGGCATGGGGAGAAGCAGAATCTGTGAGTCGTGTGGTGGGGTGGTAATTATGGCAGCGTTAAGACCAAAGAATTCAGGCTGGGAAATCCACATATAGGGCATCTGTGGGACAGCAGGTGGAGGAGTCCAGCGGATAGTGGGACGTGACCATCTCAGCTGGAAGGTCAGGCCGGCATACTTCATAGGGACCCTCAGGTAGCTGTTTTGTTCTTAAAAGAAGAGATACAGTAGTTTCCCTTCATTTGCAGTTTGCTTTCCATGGTTTCAGTTTCTCAGGGTTAACTACAGTCCGTAAGCAGATGATCCTACTTCTGACGTACTGCCAGAAGGTCAATAGTAGCCTACCACTGTGTCACAGTGCCTACATCATTTACCTCACTTCCTGTCATCCTGTAGGCGTTTTATCATCACAGGAGGAGAGTGAATACGGTATAATATTTTGATAGAGAAGAAGAGGGGGATGCACTCACAATACTTTTATTACAGTACAATTGTTCTATTGTGTTATTGGTTATTCTTGTTACTCTGTGCCTAAGTGACAAATTAAACTTTATCATAAGTATCCATGTATAGGAAAAAACACAGTATATATAGACAGGGTTTGGTACTACCCATGGTCCCGGGTATCCCCTGGGAGTCTTGTAACATATCCCTGGGGATAAGGGTCTACTGTACACTGACAGGTATTTGGTACTTCTTGTCAGGAGTCCCAACTTGTCAGGGGTCTTGTTTCTAAGATATCCATTATTCTAAATGAAGTTGAAAATTTTCATTTCAGTTTTTACCTGTTTACAGGTAAGACAAACATCTGTTTCTAGTCTTGTTCTCTGCCTTTTCTTCCTGCAGTGGGGAATACTGACAGCACCTACTTTGAATCAAGCAGACTCATGCCTCCCTGTCTAACATTGCCACTTCATCTGATCTTTGCCTGCCTCTCTCACCATGCTCTCATCGTCACAATAAATGCATCACCAGTCTCATTTTATCTAACTCCCATGGCAACTCACTGCAGCGAATGCTTTTTTGCTCCATTTTAAAGATCAGCAGATAGGCTGAGATGAGTTGAGTGAATCGTCTATTGGCAAACAGAGCTGGAATTTGCAGGGCTGGAATTTGAACCTGACTGATTCCAATGCCTATGTTCTTAATCACTGACTTCTATTGACACTTATATTTCTCACGATTTATTTAAATAAGTTAAAGCAAATTTTTGATGTACTCAATAATAGTCATTTGACATTTCATGAAGTTAAAAAAATGCACAAAGAAATACAATTCAATACAGCCCTAGCATATGTTTTTTTTTGATACCTCATTGACCATATAAAGTAAGATACTTTGGAAATACTCCGTTATTTAGACTCGCCCAAGATAATGTTTCTACTTATGTGAAAAGACAAGAGTCTTGTTTTGAGATTCTTTCACTGGAATCATCTTTATTTGCCAACATTATTGTAGGGGTTCTCAAAGGAGGCAATGGGATGCTTTAGAGAGAGCATGAGGTTGGAGATCTGGAACCTCCAGTTCTGTCTGGCTCTAGCTCTGTGTGCCTCTAAGCAGTCACTCCGCCATTCTGGGCCATAGTTCCTCCTCCATGTAATGAGTGGTTTGCATTAAGGCAGTGATTTTCAAACACTTTGAAGCAACAAATTTCTTTTTTTCTGATGACAGCTTGAAAGGAAACCCAGTCAGATAAAGGACAAAATGCTTGGTTTAAAAAGAATGAAGCTATGTTGAGCCACCCCCATCCCTCTGTGTTCCCTGAGGGACCTCCTCAGAGCACAGCTTGAAAACCATCGAACTGGATGATCTCCAGTAATCAACAGTTTTAATAACTAAATAATTATCCATTACTTAAAAGAAAAAAATAGAAATATACTTGATGTATAACATTGTATAAATTTAAGGTGTCCATGTTATCTTGTTATATTTATCTATTGTGGTATGATTGCCATTGTAGTGATAATTAGCATCTCTGTCACTTAAGGATGATCATTTCTTTTTAGTGATTGGAACAATTAAGTTCTAGTCTCTTAGCAAGTTCGATGAGCATGGCATAGAATCGTTGTCTAGTTTCACTATACTATCTGCATTAGGTCTCTTATTAGGACTTATTTACTAAAAGTTTGTACCTTTAAACCACATCTGTCCTATCTCTAACTTTAGGTATTATTAACATATAATAAACTGTCCATATTTAAAATGTACAATTTGATGAGTTTTGATCTATGTCTACAACCATGAAAGCATTACTACAATCAAGATAATGAACACATCCATCACCTTCAAAACTTTCCTTGTGACCCTCCTCACCATTTGCCACACTGACCTGTTTTTACCATCAGAGATTAGTTTGCATTTTCTGGAGTTTTAAATAAATAGATGCTCATCTTAGGTCTGGCTTCCTTCACTCAGTAGGATTATTTTGAGATTTATCTATAGAGCATCTACCTGTAATTTCTCTTTTCGTTGCCAAGTGGTATTCCATTAAATGTATGTACTGGTTTATCTTTTCATCTGTTGGTGCATATTTTGGATGTTTCTAGTTTTTAACTATTAGAATAAAGCTGCTATAAACATTCGCATACTGTGTACGGGCATATGCTTTCTTTTTTCTTGGGAAAACACCTAGGAGTGGAATGTGTGGGTCATATGGCCCTGTATCTTCAACTTTCTATGAAATGGTCAAACTGTCGTACTATTTTACACTTCTATTGGCAATATATGAAGGTTCCAGTTTCTCTATAACTTTCTAGCACTTGCTGTGGTCAGACTTGTTAATTTTAGTCATTATGCCAGATGCATAGTACTATCTTATTATGGTTTTGGATTGCATTTTTCTAACAAGCAATGATGTAAAGTATCTTTTCATGAGCTTATTTGCCATCTATATAACATCTCTGGTGAAGTGTCTGTTCAAATAACATCTATTTTTAAAACTTAGGTTGCTCTCTTGAGTTTAGAGAGTCATTTATGTATTCTTGCTCTATGTCCTTTGTCAGATACATGTTTTATAAATATTTCCTCCTAGTCTGTGGGTTATCTTTTCATTCTATAAACAGTGTTTTCAAAAGAGCAGACATTTTGAATCTTGGGGAAGCTGAATATGTCAATATTTTCTTCTGTAGAGATGCTTTTGATGCTGTACCTAATGTGTACATTTAGTGCTATAAATTTCTCTAAATCTTGCTTCAGTAGCATCCCCAAAATATTGATATGTTCTCATCTTCATTCAGTCGACAAGGCTTTCCAATTTCCCTTCTGATTTCTTCTGTGACCCATAAGTTATTTGGAAACATATTATTTAATCTTCTAATAGGTGGGGATTTACCATATAATTTATGTTATTGATTTCTAATTTAATTCCATTCTGGTCAGAGAATATACCTTGTATGAATTAAAACCTCTAATTTATTGAGACTTGCTTTGTGGCCCAGAATATAATCTGTCTTGGACAATTTTCCTGTGCCTTAGAAAAGAATGTATATTGTTGTTGGATGGAGTGCTCTGTAAACTGTCAATTAGTCAGGTTTGTTGATGCTGTTATTAAGTCTTCAGTAATCTTACTGATTTTCTGTCTCCTGTTTTTATCAATTATTGATATGTGTATTAAAATCTCTCAGGCAGCCTGGGTGGCTCAGTGGTTTAGCGCTGCCTTCGGCCCAGGAAGTGATCCTGGAGACCTGGGATCGAGTCCCACATCGGGCTCCCTGCATGGGAGCCTGCTTCTCTCTCTGCCTGTGTCTCTGCCTCTCTCTGTCTCTCTCTGTGTGTATCTCATGAATAAAATAAAGAAAATCTTAAAAAAATAAAAAAATAAAATCTCTCTAATTATGAATCTGTTTTCTTCTTTCTGAAGTTTTATCAGTTTTTGTTTCATGCTGAAGCTCTGTGATTAAGTGCTTAAATGTCTATATATCTCTTGGTGAAGAGATTATTATATTTTGAGGTTATTATTGTTGCAAAGGAACTTCTTTATCCCTAGTAATATTCTTTGTTCTGAAATCTCCTTCTGATTTGTGTAACATTTTTTAATCCTTTATTTTTAACTGCGTGTCTTTATATTTAAGGTGCATTTCTTATAAGGGCATCAAATTGGGTTTTGTTTTTTATCTAACCTGATAGTCTTTGCCCATTAATAGGGGTATTTTGACCATTTACATGTAATGTGACTATTGATATAATTAGGGTTAAATCTGTCTTTTCGCTATTTGTCTTATCTGCTTTTTGTTTCATTTGTCCTTCTTTTCTGCCTTTTGAATTAGCCAAATATTTTTTGAGGCTCTATTTTATTTCATGTGTTGGCTTATTAGCTATAACAGTTTGTTTTAGTATTTCAATGGTTCTTTTTAAAAAAGATTTTATTTATTTTAGAGGGAGAGAGAGGGAGTGAATGAGCATGAGTGGAGGGGAGAGGTAGAGGCAGAGAATCCCAAGCAGATGTGGTGCTGAGCCTGGAGCCTGACATGGGGGTTGATCTCATGACCCTGAGGTCATGACCTGAGCTAAAACTGAGTTGGACACAACTGACAGAGCTACCCAGGTGCCCCTCTGTGGTTGTTTTTTGATTTACAGTATACATCTTTAACTTATCACAGGCTATTTTCAAGCTATATTAAACTACTTTATGAATTATTGAAGAACTTTTTAATAGCATACAGTTGACCCTTTAACAATGCAGGTGTTGGGGCATGGATTTTTAACTCCTCCCAAATTTAACTATCAATAGCCTACTATTGATTGGAAGTCTTATCAATAGCATAAACAGTCCATTAACACATATTTTATATGTTATATATATTTTATACTGTTTTATTATAAGAAAGGAAGCTAGGGGAAAAAAGTAATTAAGCAAGTCATAAGGAAAATACATTTACAGTACTATACCATAAAAAATCTGCATTGTAAGTGGACCTGTGTAGTTGAAACTCCTGTTGCTCAAGAGTCAACTATACTTACATTTATCTCTTTTCAACCTATGTACTATTGCTGGCATACATTTTGCTTCTATATATGTTACATTGTTATTATTTTTGGTTAACTATCAATTACTTTTTAAAAAATTTAGGTAATATTAAAACATCTTATATATTTACTATGTATCTACCATTCCTAGTGTTCTTCATTCCTTTATGTAGATCCATATTTTCATCTGTTATCATTTTCTCTATGCCAGAAAGACTTCCTGTAACACTTCTCATACTATAGGCTGGCAGGTGTTATATTCTTTCTACTTTCATATGTCTAAAAAAGTGCTTGTTTCACCTTTGTTTTTGAAAGACATTTTCACAGAATTCCAAATTGGCAGTTTTTTTTTTTCTTTCAGTATTTCGGAAGATGTTGCTACACACTTTCCACAAATTCGGATGAGAAATCTGCTGTCATCCTTACCTTTGTTCTTTTTTATATAATTTATACTTTTTTGTGGCTTCTTTTAAGATTTTCTGTTTATCCCTACTGTTCAGCTGTGAGGGACGCTGAGACTTTAGTGTACTGGACACTTTGGACAAAGGATACTAGAATCAAGTCTATGTATTGGGATGTGGGCTGTAAAATTCAGATTGCCCCAGAGAGAAGGGGGCCAGAATTCTGTCAAGAGGGCAGGAGCCTCAAATCAGGAGTCTAGTGGTACAGGTTGGGCTCTATGAGCAAAAGTAGGGTGACACTGATCTAGAACTCCCCGTGTTTCTGGCATCATGACTCATTTTAGAACTCTGTAGCTAATGACTAAAGCATGGGGTAAGAAGTGAGTGAAGCTGAACCCAAATAAGGAGGCATTAGAGATCCTACTGGAAGGACTAGCAGATGACAGACCTCAAAATAATGCAGAGTTAGAGTAGAGCAGAGTAATGGAAGTGATAAAGGGGAGTTGAGAACCAATTCCAAGGTTTTAACTCTATAAAGCAAAAGCATTTAGACCTGTGTGCACGTGATTGTGTGGAGATCTGCCTAGTAGAATTCCATTCCCTTTTCAAAGTTGTTTCCAAATGGGCAAAAAGTCAGGTGCACTTTCTACAAAATAACTAATAAAATATTTTTGAAAAAAAAACCTTAACATCATAGACTACTAGTATTATTAAAAAGTTTTGTGTTAGAGATTTTTAGAATAGTATCAGGAAGTAAAAAAACACCAAAAAAAAAAAAAAAAAACCCACACACACAAAAAAACCCACTCCACAAACCCAAAACACCTTTTACTGTTTCCATTTATCAATTAAAAAAAATTCGTTTAATATTTTCCATTTGGTGTCATTTTGTTATGACTTTCTATTGTTTGCTCATTTTGCTGTATGGACAAGTTCCTGCTGCCTATAGCCATCTTTGCAAATAGGGAACTCCTCTAAAAGCTTTTGTTTAATCTTGTTAAATAAATTACTAATCATCTTTAAGCAGGGACAAGTCCAAAGTCACCACATGAAGGATAATTCATAATAGGTTTTTTTTTAGCAACAACTTTCTCCCTTTCTTGCCAAACTAGTCAGCAGTCTGGCAGTTTGGTTTTTTGCAATGAATCAGAATGTATGTGCCAGGCCATTTGCACCATCTGCTACAGGAGTGTCATGGGAGAGAGGACTGTGGACACCTGGTGGGTTGACGTTGAAATGTCAGCTCGAGGGTAAACACCAGCTCCAGTGATGAAAGGCCAAGAAAGCAAAAAGCCTGTAAGAAAAAGAAGCTGCTGGTAACAGCAAAAGAGGAACACCTGTTTCTGAACTGGGAAGAAGGTACGTGTGTGTGTGTGTGTGTGTGTGTGTGTGTACACATGTGATGTATGTATGTATTTCCAACATCAGTTACTTTTTTAGACTCTTAATGAGAGGATACATTGAATTCATGGGGAAGGTAAAGGACCGGTAGGTGACATTACACATGTAAGTTCTGGTAAGGACAACTGATGCTTTCTGTAGAAAGAACCGTAAAACATACGTCTATCTATGTTGCCTATGGGAGTTAGATTTTCCACGTACATCCTTTGAGAACAAAGCTGTAATCATGGGCTCACTAAAGCTCTTTTAATTCCCCTCATGGCATATGTCATACAATATACTCAAATTTGATTTCTTTTTTGTTAAGGAGCCATTTAATATCCCCCAACTTTTTAGATGCCAAATATACGGTTTTATTGTCAACATCCAGGACTGACTTGAATGGACAATTGTTTCTGTTACATAATAGTTTCAGAAAGGAGAGCTCTAGAATAATTGTTATCAACTAACGTTCTCATATTTGTTTCTTGAAGTTTAAGTCCCTTATGGAAAACTTTTCTATCCAGCAAGTAAACTTGTTTATTTAAGTGTATATCTTGCAGTTATGATATATTTAAAGTGTATGTTACTTTATGGGAATCTCACTCCGGTGGTATATGGTTCAGATGAGCAATGGGGGTAATCTGCTTTAATTTTTTCTAGGCAAAAATCTTAAGGGTTATTTAAATGATAACAAACGTTTGGGGCTATCATTATCTAACTGTCCTTATCTTAACCTGGACACCTAATCTTTTTCTGAGAAAAATCTTGGCTCTGTCTGGCGGCTACCCCTTGGCCTGTCATTGTGGGTATCAAAACATATTTTCAGGCATATATCACATTTTAGACCCCTTGTTCTAATTTCTAAGCCAGCTGAGCCGAATCAAGCTATCCAGCTGTGTGCTTCCCAGGACCATGGGATACCTGTGTTCTAACGGCTTTTGGGAAATATAACTCCAATTTGTGGCTTCATTATAATTATCAAATCTATCCCCCCAATTTTTAGGGTGATTAAAACATCAAGCCGTTGAAACCAACTGTGGAATACTTAAGGATGTTGGTTTTGATAAACCCCTGGGCATGGTAAGAGAAGAGTTGTGAGCCATTTTCCAGTTATGGACTCGAAGTTGGTTCACTACAGTGATAATTCCCTGTAAAAATAACTGTCTTCTGCGTGGTTTTATCTAGCTTAAATGTACACACACATCCTTTCCTTCTCTCTGATGGTATACAGGAAGATAAGATCATCATCAGTATCATGTTTAAGGGGTTCTGAACATGGAGTTCAAGGTCAAATAGTAGTGCAAACAGCTTTCAAGGTCAAGTCCTCCCAGCCTCAAAGGATCACGCGTACTTTATTCCACATCCTGCATTGTAAGATATTCGTGCATTACTTGCTTCATTGTTGATAAGCAGAGCCAGGGAGGTTCTGTGGGGTGTGCAGTTGACTCCCCTGGCATCAATTTCAATATTTAGACCCCACCCCAAACATTTTAACTTCCTATAAGAGTAGACTTGTAATAAACATCAATGTAAATAATTTCTTGTGGCTGCCATGCAGTTATAATTTTCGCATATATATATCTAAAATTCTTATCTTTAATTTTTCCATTTCTACCCTCTCATTTCTCTCAAACCTGTAGCCATTTTCTCTGTCCCTTTAGTTAGAATTTTTCACGTGGAACTTTGCAGCTTCCCAGTAGGCTTTCCTCCTTTGGCTTTTTACTATGGTTTTATACAAGACAGTTTACAATGTGACCTCTTAAACCTTGCTTTCTCCCCTCATCCTGAACTGCCTGATGTTTTCTTTCTTTTTTTCTTTTTTTTTTTTTTGCCTGATGTTTTCTAAGTGTAAAATGTACAAGGCTATTTTGATTTCCTGATGCTTCTGTCTTCTCTGCTTCAAGCTACTCATCTTACCTGCCTGATGAATTCCTCCGAAGACAGCACTGAAAAGCCTCCACTTCCATGAAGCCTTTAATGATTGTTTCGGCATTTCTCCTCCTTGCTCTTTTAGCATCTTGTTTATCCTAATTACAGTGCTCTAATTATTGGCTAATTGCCTGTCAACCCTGCTGCTCTGCGAACATTTGGAAGATAGAGCCTGAGTCATATTCATCTCTGCAGTCCCAGCACCAGCACAGTGCTTGGCAATTAAGGGGTGCTTAATGAGAATTTTTTGAATGTGTTGTTTCTGAATGCTTTCTGAAAACTTCAGGAAGTGTCGTTGGTGTTTGGGGGAAGTATTTTATTGAGTATCTGTGGTGTGTCTTCAGGGGAGATATTTGAACACAACTGGGAACTACCAAAAGGAACTTGACAAATTACCTACTTTATAAATATGACTAAATGCCTTGGAATTGGCACAATTTCTCAACTCTGATCTCAGGAGAGCAGAGATTTAAATTTCCATTTACAAACAACGATTCCAGCCTTTAACTGCTGCCCCAAATGCTCTTCAGAGAGAGCACCCTTACCATGACCCCAGAGTACCTACTAATCGTGCCTGCTTGCATACCTCCTATAACCCCCAAATCCTTCCCTGACACTGTAGAGAAGAATGGATGGGACTAGATGCCCTACTGAGGAATTATTTGGAAACACTTGTCTTTCACTCTCCCACATCAACATCACTAGGTCCCACTAATTCTCCCTCCTTAATAATATTGCAAATCTGTTCTTTGCTCCAGTTTTACAGCTACTCCCACTGGGGGGTCCCCATATTTTTTTCCACAGATAACTGAGAAAGGCTCTGGTTTGTTTTGTCTTTTCCTATCATCTGTTTTCTACTGTGAGTTGAATGACTTTTCCTGAAACAAATCTGACCATGTGTTGGCCCTACACAAAGTTGTTTGTGCATTTCTACCACCCTCCATAGAGTCCAAACTCCTCAGCCTGGCTTCCCAGGCCCTTTGTGGTCTAGTGCCTACTTTCTATTTTAGCTCAGCTCTTCTCACTGCCCCCAGGGCTTCAGCCATACTGAATGACTTGCTTTTCCCCTAAAAGTGACATATTGTTTGTCTTCAGGTGTTTGAAAACAGTGTTCTCTTTTTCTAGAGCTCCCACTTACCTCCTCCTTCCCACCTTCAATGTCCCTCCCTTTCTTTTCTTTTCTTTTCTTTTCTTTTCTTTTCTTTTCTTTTCTTTTCTTTTCTTTTTTTCCTTTCTTTTTTCTTTTCTTTCTTTTCTTTCTTTCTTTCTTTCTTTCTTTCTTTCCTTCCTTCCTTCCTTCCTTCCTTCCTTCCTTCCTTCCTTCCTTCCTTCTTCCTTTCTTTCTTTCTTTCTTTCTTTCTTTCTTTCTTTCTTTCTCCTTCCTTCCTTCTTCTTTTCTTCTTTCTTTATTTTTTCCTATTCATCTTTTAATCCTTAACTTAAACAATATCTCTTTTGGAAGAATGTATTTATTCTCTTAAACTGGGTTACTACTCCTTGTACGTGTCCCACGAATACATTATTATGATTCTTACCACAAGCATTGTGGTGATCTAATGCATGTTTGTCTCTCTCACTGGGCTGCGAACTCCATTAGTATAAGGATAGGTCTTATTCATCATTATAATCCTAGTTTCCAACACAGAAGTTGCTCAAGAAATATTAGTTGACTAAACAAATAATTGTCAATACATAGCCACATCAATACGTTGGGCAATTTGCAAATGCTTTGGAGATCTGCCCAGACAAAACTCTTCATAACCAATACAATCTTGACATTTGTTTTAACCCAGATACTTAGAGCATTCAAAAATATTCACCTACTTTATTCAGATCTTTATCTGTTTGCTTATGAAAGGTGAGAGTCAGTCCAGTCTAATTAGGAATGAAAAGGGTCTGGGGTGTGCAGCCTGGCCCTATAATGTCATGAAGGGCATGTATTGTCTTGGCATCTGCCAATTAAAATAATAATAATGGAGAAGTGAAACTGGGAGATAATCCATTTATCTTCTTATGGTAGGAACAAATTATGAGTTTAAGACAAAGGAGATTTAGTAGAAAATATTTTGACCTTGAATAATAGAAAGTATGAGAGAAGTTTATGTAGATAGGGAAATGATAGTAACTTCCTTGCCCTAGGTTACTGCTGAGGGCAAGATTTACATGTGATTTCCAATCCTATATGGATGATCTCACTTAAAGGGTGTTGAAAATCAGCCATCATTATCTACACTGACCTTCTTTGTTTCAAGTCTGGGTGCAATTCATGAAACTTCTCTGAAAACACCAGGGAGACTGGTTAAAAAAATGAACATACACACATATTAACTTGAGTTACCAGCAATGATTAGTCTGCTGTATGGATCATTTTTTTAAGCTCCAAAAAATTAAACTCTTTGGAAAAATAATTTATAGCCGCAGCAGATGTAGAGAGAAAAGTCAGTTCCTAAAAATGTGGGAAAATGTTTATAATCCCAAAATTTGTTGATGTTTTGATATTTGGTGAAAGAGACTGTGATAGTGGTAAATCTTTTGGAAAATATCACTGTTCTGTTTGAGGAAGGTTGTCCTCAGGCAGCTTGGTGATTTGTTATCTCCTATGTGTATTTCTTGTCATGTAAGACTTGGCTTATTTGGCACTCCTAGCTCATTTATTCAGTATTTATTGGGAACATAGTGTCATTCATGTCTGGTGTATAGAGGGCCCTGAAATGGAGATGCTGCTTGTGAGCAGTGCCTAGACTCAAGATATAACCACTGATGCTAATAATTATAGTTCAATAGGAGGAGTGAAGGGACTAAATCTGCTTGAGAGAGAGAAGGCTTCAGGGCTGAGGTGACGTTTGACTTGAATAAAGTCCTCACAGAGGGTTTTCTAGACTTATTCAGAGTAGAGACTGCAGAGTAGAAAGTGGGATGGGGTTTGAGGAGATCATTCCAACCATCTGGACTGGTATGGGCAGAGCAATGTAAAGTTGCATGGGATGTAGGAAGAAGGATGGATATTTTGTCAGAGCAGTGGAGTAAGATTTTGGAGAGGGAGTGAGTGAAGACAAAACTCCAAAAGTGGGCTGTTTTCAAATCTTGAAAAACTTGGTAAATAACTTTAAGATATTATTACCAAACTTTATTCATTTCTAAGATACATTTTAAGATTAACTTTTTAATTCAAACTTTTATGCACAAATGTATACACATACTTTTTGTTTTGTTTTGCAGGGCCCTGTGCCATGTTTGCCCTCCCTCCCTTTCTTTTTTATAGTTTTTATTTTTAATTAAAGTATAGTTGACATATAATAATATATTAGTTTCAAGTATACGACAGTGATTCCACAATTAACATGCATTACAAAATGCTCACCCACTTAGTGTAGTTACCAACTTTCACTGAAGTTATTATAATATTTTTGACTATATTCTCTCTATTATACTCTAGAAAGACAAATAGTTCTAGCAGATGTGCTACAGAATTTTATTCTTCACTCACTCATTTATTCATTTACTTGTCAAATACTACGATTGCTGTTACGTGCCAGGTGCTCTACTAAATGCTTTACCAATATTACCTCATTTTAAACAAAACAGAGCAATTTGTTTTTTCCCTCTGTATCACATATTAGATTCTTACTCAACAGGGACAACTATTGTAAACTATTTTAAAGTATTTTAGTTGGTTCTTCTGGTGTTTTCCTTATTGTTTTTAAACAACAGGCTTAGACTGCCATTTATTGATATTATCCATTGAATTCCTTCTAATATATAGTTATATCCTTACTTTTGGTTAAGTCAGTATTCAGTATTTACATTATTATGTTCACACAAATGTAATTTACCTAAGAGTCATTTAGAATTCTATGTTGTTTAATTTTTTAATGAAAAGTTTTTGTCCTTTCTGGACATTATAATTGTTTTGGTACTTACTCTCTTTTCTATGTACTCATTACTAATTCTTTCCAAAAATCTTTGTCAGAAGTGTTAGTATTCTTATTACATCCAAAACACATCAGGAATTCTATTGCTTCTCCTCTTTTGAGCATGTTTCCCCTGGAGTCCTTTGTTCTTCTGTTCTTGCCTGAGTCTCTTTCTCTCTGGATCTGCTGCCCAGTTGTTGCTGCAGACTCTCCGTTGGACCATCATTCTAGGGCTTTCTTTCACTTCTTTCCTAGTTTGGATTCATTACTTCTTTGATTCTATATAATCCTTTCTTGGTTTACTCTCTTATTTTGGCAGAACATCTGCTCTCATAGTTTCTTAAGAAATTGTGGGGATGAGCACTGGGTGTTATTCTGTATGTTGGCAAGTTGAACACCAATAAAAATAAATTTATTATTAAAAAAAAGAAATTGTGTATGTGAAACTTTCGTAGAGTTTGAGTGTCTGATATATATTTATTTTACTTTGATTCTAGCAGAGGTGAAATTTTGAATACCATTTGGATTCTTGATACTTTGTATGAAATCTGATTTTCTTTTCCTTCTAAGCTTATAAGATCTCTTCTTTGTCCCTAGTGCTTTAAGATTTCATCATAAAGTTTCATGGTATAGATCTTTTTCACTCTTCATTTTAGGCACTCAGTGAGCCTTTGCAATCTGGAGACTCATGAATTCTATTCTGGGAAATTATCTTGAATATTTCTCATTTTTCCTGTTACTCTAAAATTTTGTCTCAGAACTCGTGGACTTCCTTCTCTTTTCTCAATGAGAAGTAGGATAAAGGCCAAATAAAGACTAATACTCAGTAATAACTCAGGCAGGAAAATGAAATAATATCATATGATTGAGTTCATTCTTTTTTCACATTAATAAGAGGCCATTTTAAATACATGGTTGCTTGAGTAATGGCCAACTCTAGGAAATGCAGCTGAAAACCTCTAGCTTTCTAGGACATTATAGAGCATGTGCCTGTGAAAGACCTACTCCACAAAGCTAGCTTCATGTGTCCTAGGTGTTTATATAGAAGAAGCCACATCTTATATTAGAAATAAAAAACCTAAGATTGCTTGCTTTCAATTTGCCCAGATAAAGATTAGACTAGTGCATTAAACTAACAGATTGCAGGCCCAAGCAGAAAGATTACGAATTCTGTTAGAGCATGACACACAGAATTTCTTTTATAATAGAATAGCTAGTAGTGGTAAATCTTTTCCTATTCCTTCCAGAAACTTGGTTTTTAGTGCTCTATTACCTCCTGTCAGGCTTTATAGAAAGAAAATTAGTTCCTCCAAATAAGAGCTGGGGTCCTTTAACTGGAGAACGATTTAGGAGTTGGTTGTTGGTAAAACTTTCATATATTTAAAGAAGTCAGGTAACCATCATAAACTTCAAGAGTATTCTTGAGATAGTTGTAAAACTTCTGGAAAATCTGAATTTTGGACTGTGGTGTTCTTTAGGGTCTAGGATAAAGAAAGGATTAAAGTTACCTCCAAAGCCTAGGGATAAAGTCTAAAGATGTTGGGAACTCTGATGCTTTATTTTTCTTCCTTTCCACCAATGCATTCTCCTAAGCAGGTTTAAGAGTAGTGACATTAATGTTAGCTAAACTGTAGTAAGCATCTACTGCCTTATTATACAAATAACTGCGACAGGTGCTATGCTTTCTTTTTCTCATATGTCATTTAATTGTTCCATTCATTTCATGAAATATGTCTACTTTATTATATTATTTTGCAACTGAGAAAAATAAGCACAGAGAAGTTAAGAGTGTTTATCCAAATCACAAAGTTAGTGAGACAGAATTTGAGCACCGGCAGTCGATCCCCCCCCCCCCCCCCCCCCCAGAGTCCAGTCTCATTTGACAATCCAGGAATGAAATTAGTCCTGGAAAGACTAATTAGCCAGCACAGGCAGCCCTGCTGGCTGCTGTGGGAAGGCCTGGTGCAGACTTGTGCATGCATGGAGGTGAGGGTTGCTATAGATGTGTAGTCAGAGAGATAAGTAGTTCATAGTAGCCACTTATATTTTCTTTAACTGTACCTTCAGATGTCTGGCTTTCACTTAGAGCACTTAACTAAAATAATTTTCTTTGAGATTAGCAATGACCTCCCAGTACTGGTGATTTAGTATCTGATGGCCTTTGCTCAGTTCTTAGTCTCTTTGACCTGTCTTCTCCACTCAACACATTTCCCCCTACTGCCCGTTCTCTGCTGAAGATCTTTCCATGTCTCTTCTCTTTTGCTCTTTTTTTCCCTTTTTTTTCTTTTTCTCTGTGCTCTCTTACTTCAGAAAGGAACACATACCTATAATAATATAAAATGATGTAAAAACAAAATTGGTTGAGGAAAACAGACAAAGGGAACAGTGTAGATAGGATCATGAAGATCATGCCAGGGGTGAGATTATACACAAAGTGTCACACCTAACTGGGAACATTTACTAGAGTTGGGCCACAAGTTTGGATCTAGTTTCTCAGGAGCTACATAAACAACTTTAACAATTGATTATATGATTCAGTGTCCTTAGGATAAAAACAAATCTGTTGTTCAAGAGGAACAAACATTTCCTGGAACTGAGACTCAAGAGACATTTACCTGGGAACACGGGGACTGTTTTCAATAACATTTTGACTATAAACCCAATAATTATTTCAAAAGAATCTCTATATTTCTGCATGGCCCACCTCCTCACTTCCCAGGGCCTCTTTTCAGTTGTCACCCTCTGAGGCATGCTTTCTTGGTGGCCACATCTAAAATGGCACCTGCTGTCATCTCTTTGCATCTCCTTTCTCTGTTTTATTTTTCTGCTCACAAGCTGGCAAATCTTTATTAGTTTAGTTATTGTTCATTTTCTTCTTTAGAAGGTGATCTCTATGAGATTAGGAACATCAGTTTCTTCCTATCTTATAAGTGCCTAGGACAGTGTATGACACGCGGTGTTATCAAGTTATGAGTGAACAAATGGCCAAAATGTCATCAGTGAGCTCTAGGAGCTTTAAGGTTATGCTTATTGGAAAGTGTCTTATTTGAGGTAGAGCACGACTGGCCAGTTATTGTAATAGTTGAGTTGGTTAGCTTTTTGTATCAGGTCAGTACAGCAAGTTGAGACTTGGTGCTCAGCAAAATAGGAAATATTCTCAAGTGAAATTGTGAGAAGGGTAACTCTTTTTCCATAAGCAGAAAACATTGGAGGACCATGTTACTTCCTGAGGCAGAAAAAGAGGTATAGATTATCAAGTTGTGAAACAATGGGGACAGGATTAGTTCTCCAAGGATTAGAGCTATAGATTATCAAGTTGTGAAACAATGGGGACAGGATTAGTTCTCCAGGATTAGTTCTAAAGTACCTCTTAGCAGAATCTTGAGTGAGGACCCGATAGGGGTGCTGTGGGACAAGAGTGCATGTGGCAGGGGTGTGGCCATTAAGATTGAGCCATCCTTTGGAGACTCAATCCTTTCCTGTTCTTCCTTAAGAAGACAGGAAAAATATTAAGGAAAACAACCCCAGTTATGTCCATAAAACTTTGTGAGGGAAACTCATGTCCATTATGTGGAGCTGAAATGGCCCTTTTGCTGTCCTTAACTTTTCTAACCTGAGTTATGACAAAAAAAAGCAGCCTCCAACAGGAGCACATCAGATTCATGTTTAAAAGCCCTATTTGTGATAACTTCTACTTTGGCCATTTTATTCACTTTTTATGTTAAGGGAAGAAGTGCTCCTGAATTTGCTGAGAAGGGGGAAAACCAACCTGGGAACAAGTATTTTAGAAGCAGATAAGTTTATAAGTGGTGCAGGCAGTCTGATTAAGGGCCATTTACTTTACTTCCTCCTATGAGGACTTTCAAAATCATTCATCTTCCTTACTAAGGTCTGGTTCTGGGATGTTGTTACATGAAGGACTAAGTTTTGTTGATCCCAGTTATCATGTCTCCTTGGTTGGTATGATACCATTGACCTTTGCTAAAAATAGACAATATATATATTTGAGGCCATGGATTTGAAAACAGAGTTTTTCTTTTCATTGATTATGTTATTTATTTACTTTCATTTTTTTTTGGTCCAATCTTACACAGGCTAGAGGATTCACTGGGGGGACCAGAAAAGCAGGCTTTGGATAGCTAGAGGGTGAAGGTAAGG
The DNA here is from genome assembly GCF_018345385.1 of Vulpes lagopus. Lineage (NCBI taxonomy): Eukaryota > Metazoa > Chordata > Mammalia > Carnivora > Canidae > Vulpes > Vulpes lagopus. Next base: position 34,679,022 of record NC_054844.1, read on the forward strand.
GTGGGGAAGAAGTACCAAAACTTCCCAGTAATGATGGTTTTGGTGCTTTGTATGCTACTATCCCTTGATGTTCATTGTGAGACTTTGTTCAGAGGCACCTGGGTGGCTCTGTCAGTTAAGCATCTGACTCTTGATCTCAGCTCAGATCTGAATCTCAGTGTCTAGCCCTGTGTTGTGTTCCACGCTGGGTGTGGAAACCCAACTTAGAAAAAAATAATAATAAAATTAAATTTAAAAATGCAAAATTGATAAAAAATAAAAATATGTTCAGATAGGGAAGCAATATAAAAAAAGGAAAGAATGAAGCAAAGTTAAAAAAAAAGTTAAAAGGGATAGTTGGTTGAATGGAGGTTAAAATTTAAAAAGAGAGAATAAGGTAAGAAAAATTAAGCTAAAAGAAAATGAAGTGGAAGCTAAAACAGGAGATTTAAAACCCCCACAAAGGCAAAAGGTTATGAGTTTAAAAATACAAAACACATGAGATTTAAAAATAAAAGATAAAGTACTATAAGCCAATGAGATAAAAGGTTAAAACATGACTAAAAGCTATAATGGTTTGGGCTAAAAGGCTAAAGCCTATGAGATGAAAATCTAAAAACAGACCATTCCTTGGGATTAAGGCTTTGGAACAGGAAATCAGAACTAAAAAGGCAAAAAAAAAAAAAAAAAAAAAAAAGAGTAGGGAAAAAATTAAAATTATAAAAATGAGGTGGATTAGTGAGGCTATTATATATTTTTTAAACTAAAAGGAAAACGAGAACTGGCTCAAGAAAGTGGAGTATGTGGCAACATTTTCAGGGCAGCCTGGCCTTCTCTGTGGGGGACGGAGGGCTGGGTAGAGGCTGCACTGATGGTGTCTTTGTTCCGGGGCCCAGGACAGAGGGCAGAGACTGTCACCCTCTGGGAGCTGAGGAGAGGATTGCAAAACAGGAGCTGGCCTGGCTTCTGGAGCCTCCTTCAGGGAAGTACCTCCTTCCTCTGTCTGTTTAAAATTCTCCTTTACTTGCTCTCCCAGCACCCTGTTCACTCTGCACCCCTGGGCCAGCCGGCCAGCCTCTGCCTTCAGCACCTCCTCTCTGATCTTTGCACTAGCTGTGGTCCTAAGTCTTTCCCCTTCCAGTCTCTTCCCACTTTGCAACCAGACTAACCTTCTGAAAACACTGTTTTGGTCATGGAATTATGTTGTATAAAAACCTTCTGTGCTTATCATTTGAGAGACCAAAGTCCTGAAAGGCCTCATGAAATCTGGCTTTAATGCCCTTTTTCAAATAAGTTAGAGATCTTCTATGTTTGTACTTAAATCCAGCCTTGTTTACTGCATTACTTATGCTAACCCCCGAGATATCTGGAGGTTACGTATTTTGAACCTTGGAGTTTGATCATGAGATTTGGAATTATTTCAGAAAAAAAGGAATTCTTAATTCCATTTTGAAAAAGTCAGGGTAAATTGATACTGATTTTGTTTCAGTTTTTGGTGCTCAGACAAATTAAAAGGAAAGGGGAGAAAGAAGGAAGGAAAAGAACTAGGATTCATATGTATGTGTTTCTGGGAAAATTAGATTTTTGTTTTACTGGAATTAATGCTGGAGCTCTCTTCTTAGCTGTTCCCCAGAATGACTTTCTTTCCTAGTTTAAGGATATATTATCTTTAAAAATGCTTTTTGAGTATTTCTCTACTCAGTTCTGAAAATAATGAAAATTCAGCTTCTCTCACTGTTTGAAGGGGAAAAAAAAAGATTTGGAAAATAAAACTAACCATATTTAAGATTATCCCAATGACTTTTCTGCCAAAACACCAGATGCTACTGGAAAAAAAAAAAATATCTGCCACAATTTGCTGTCTGGGAACTGTGCCTGACTCTTTAACAGGGATAAGGAGAGCAATGTAAAAGAATGAGGTAAATGGCAAATCCTATTCCAAATAAACAGTACTTTTATATATTTTTTAAAAAGGGGGGGTTCTACTTAGGACTATTAGTATTATTGCAATAATTCACATCAAAATCCTATATTTATCAGGAACTACAAGGATGCCTTATAGCCAATGCAGTATGAATGTTGGCCACTATCACACTTAACCATCCTGAAAACATTTTTATATCTTCATTTCATAATTAAATGTTCTAGCAATATCATAAATTCCAGCCTAGGAGCATTTTAGATTCAGAGCTATTTTCTTGTGTTGATTTTTGTTGTCCTTTCAATTTTTGCTTAGGTTTGGATATGTCTAAAGCCTTTTATAAGCCAGATCTATGTTGCATTTACCATATACATATTTAGATTTCTTCTTCTCCTCTCAGTGAATGAAAGCAGCATTAGAAATAGAACTGAACTTTGAGAAATGGAATATGTGTGTAGCTTAAATTGAAGCAACTGAAGCAAGCTTCAAATTAGACGGTAGTCTCAACTTAATATGATTTTTGATCCTTAAAAAATGCTCAGGTGACTTGTATCCTCTATTTTCATGCAATTCTGTGATCTGGCTCCAGCCTACAGCTGGAGCAGAAGTTCCCATACGTTGTGTGAAATGCAGACTTTGCTATACTTCTTAAAATTCTGCAGGATTTAAAAGAAACCCAGAAGGAAGATGGGATCTAAAATTTCCTGCCTTCTGCTTTTTGAGTTACCCTAGTTTTTACTCAATCTGGGGTTCAGATTATTCAGTAGTTTATCATTTCTTAAATTTATTATGGACTGAATGTATGTGTCACCTCCAAATTCATACGTTGAAATCCTAATGTGGCTGTATTTAAAGTAAGGAAATAATGAAGTTTAAATGAGGTCATAAGGATGAGGCCCTGATCCAATAGGCCTTATAAGAAGAGGCATCAGTGTGTCCTTCCCAACCCTCATCATTCCTTTTCCCTTATCCATGCACCAAGGAGAGGCCATATGAGGACACAGTGAGAAGGTGGCTGTCCATAGCCAGAAAGAGAGCACGCATCAGGAACTGAATTGGTCAGAAACTTGATCTTACAATATCTGGTCTGTGGTATTTTGTTACGGCAGCCTGAGCAGACTAATACAACATTTCTATTTCTACTGATAGCAAAAGAAGTGAAATTAGCTCCAAAACGGATATAGGTTATAGAAGAGGGCAGGGACCTCCTTTATCTTGGTGAATAGTCGACCATATTCCTAGCCCTGGAGGACGGCCTGGCTTATGACAGGTACTCAGTGTTTATTTTGTCAAATGAATGAATGAATGAATGAGTGAATGAGTAGATAAAACATCTAAGCTTCTCTAGAGCACCTGAGTGCTACCATCGGTTGAACATCTAAGTCTTGGTTTTGGCTCAGGTTGTAATCTCAGGGTCATGAGATTGAGCCTAGTGTTGAGCCCTTGTGTTGGCCTTGTGCTCAGCCTGGAGTCTGTTTAAGACTCTCTCCCTCTCTCTGCCCACCTCCATGCTCCTGTGTTCTCTCTCTAAATAATAATAAATAAATCTTTTTAAAAAATCTAAACTTCTCATAATAGCTACATTGATCACTGATGTGGATTACAGAAGGGAATATTGCATTTCCTCCTTTAAAAATTTTACATGTATGCCTATCTTGTTTGTTTCTTTTTCTAAAAAAAAAAAATTATTTATTTATTCATAAGAGACACACAGAAAGAGGCAGAGACATAGTCAGAGGGAGAAGCAGGCTCCCCACGAGGAGCTTGATACGGGGCTCAATCCCAGGCCCCAGAATCACAACCCCAAGCCAAAGGCAGGTGCGCAACCACTGAGCCACCCAGGCATCTCTATCTATCTTGTTTATTTCCGATATCTTTGGGGCAGCCCCAACTAAAAGCCATCCACATTTTTTTTTTTAATAAATCCACACTTTATTTAGATTCCACTATCGTTTCCATTAACATTCTTTCTCTTTCTCCAGGATTCATTTCAGCATACTGCATTGCATTTGTCATGTCTCCTTAGTCTACTTTGGTCCGTGATTTTTTTTTTAGGCTTTATTTTATTTATTTGAGAGAGAGTGTGAGTGTGAGAAAAAGCATGAGCAGGAGGGAGGAACAGGAGAAGGGGTAGAAACAGACTCCCTGCTAAGCAGGGAGCCAGACTCAGGGCTCTATCCCAGGACCCTAGATCATAACCTGAGCCAAAGGCAGACACTTAACAAACTGAGCCACCCAGATGCCCTCATCTGTGATTTTTGCTCTGTTTTTTCCTTGTTTTACATGACCTTAAAGAGTACTGGCCAACTGCCTGTATAATGTTCTGAGTCTGATAAACATCAGACAACACTCATTATTAGACTGGTATGGGTCTTTGGAAAGACTACCTCAGATGCGGAATGCTCTTCTCACCCAGATATGAGAAGGTGCATGATAACTATGTGAAATCACTAGTGATATTAAACTGAACTTGTTTATACCAAATTATTATGATTACTGAATACTTCTACAATATTTGCAACAATAATATTTTGCACTTTCTGATTGGACTTAGAAGATCTCACTTTTATCTCCCTAAATTCAGAAATGAAAACTTCTTTCTTCCTATGTTAGAGAAAGTAAGATTATATGTCCATCTTGGTGTGGGGTCTTATATATAGTAAATATTATTTTTGTAGCTTAATCTTCTTTGTCTGAAGAACGGTAGTGAAATATGCTGAATAAATTAATAAGGAATAATTTTTCTCTAAGTTTCTTGGTTCATTTCTGAGATCCAGATAGGAACGTTGATGGCATAGAGCCCAACTTAGCCCTCCCAGTATTAGCGCATTAGGCACCTTATAAAACATAATTTATTTAATGTCCTGCCAGCCATGCCACCCTCAAGTGTGATGTCATCAACACATTAAATAAGGACATTTGGGACCTCCAAAAAAAAAAAAAAAAGAGTTTTGGCAAGTAACTGAGAAGGTAGAATGAAGTAGCAGTGTTGTCTCCCTTTGGTTCCACCTGAGTAATGCTCTTGTGAGTGATGCATAGGGCAGTGTGCTGTGTGCTGATGGACACAAATGAACAGACACAAAACTAGGAGTCAGGCGACTTAATTCTAAAAAGATTGAGATGTTTCCCTCAGCCTTATATTTTGTGGGAATATTTGTGTTGGAACTTATCCAAAGTTGAGTCAAATTAGGTTGAGTAAAGGAGTCTCCGGAGGGGAGAAAGCTTGTCCAGAAGGGGCAGTTCCCTTGGCTAGGGTTTGGCACGGGAATGAACACTTTGCTCCCAACAAGGTCTTTAAATTGCCCAGTTTCAGTCTTGAATTGGGCCCATTATGCCTCACTAAACTCTTGAAATTTTATCGGCTATTCATATTTTACTGTCTGGCTTGGGATATAATTTAATGCATCCACAATCACTAGGCAATCAAGAAGTGCCTGTGACTAAAAAGGGAGAGAGGTAACTGCAGATAGGTAGTAAAGAAGATTTCTGGATTAATGTTATTTTAACCATGAATGTTGACTCCAACTACGATTTTTTAAAAAAAGACAACATTGTCAGTGTCTTTTTCTAGTTCAATAACTCATTTTGAATGCATATTGTGTGAAAATCATTGTTAGGTCTAAAAGGATATAATATAAAGGAAAATAAGAAATGACCCTGCCCTCTCCTAATAGATTGCTAGACAGAAATAAAGTCTATTGCCAATCAATAATAAAATCCAGAATATTAAATAGAATAAAAACATAGCAAGAGATTTAATAAAGCTGTTGGTACTTGGAGATATGTAAATTGAGTGGACATTTCACTTTATTAAGCGGTAAGGGCATACCTGGGTAAAGTGGCTTGTATTTGGTCATCCATAGTCATTTCTGAATCTCGTAGGTAAAACTTCACACTTGCCCTTGAGGTTTTATTGTGGGAATATTATCTCACCAAATTAGAAGGCAACCTTAGACCTTTCAGCTGTATAACTTGGCAGTTCTTAATACTGCACCCACATTCCTTGGCAGAAAAAGGCTCCCAAGAATTCTGAGTTCCTAACCTCTAAGTTTTCCTGGTGGTATGTCATCAACCACACCTATAGTCACCTTCTTCATTCCTTTAGAATTCCACTAAGCTGAGTATAAGCAGTTAATCTCCCCAACACATAGGCTTGACTTATGCATTAAATGATGTATAATGACATTGGGTGGCTTGCAGAGGAAAAAAAAATTGGAAACATTGTAGTGATTTTCATTATATTTCATCTCCAGTAAGTAGGTCCTATTTTGAAATGTGGAATCTGGTGATGAAGACCCCCATGTCTGGTTTCCAGTGATGGCATTGTCTCCCAGGGATAGCCACACCTTTTTTTTTCTTTGCTTCTTTCTGTGTGTGTGTGTGTGTGTGTGTGTGTGTGTGTGTGTGTGAGAGAGAGAGAGAGAGAGAGAGAGAGAGAGAGAGGTGAGCGGGGGTTAAGGGCTTGGGAATTTTCTAATTTTTATATATCCTCAGCAAAGGATTTAAAATAATTGTATTTTATTCAGCATTTAGGTTTTTATTGTTAAAGAGCATTTCAAAATATCTAGTTCAAAATGGTAGTTCTCTCTAGAAAAACTCTAGAGGAAGGAAATGGCATAAATGCATGTGATTTTATCTCATTCTTTTCAGCTTTATCTCATGCTCTCCCTATAAAATGCTCTTTGCAATGAATGAGTTACTGCAGTCAGTTCACTGATATTATTAGAGAACACACAGAAATCTGTTAGGTTCTCTTCTGTACTCTTGCTGTACCATTTCTGCCCTCCCTCTCCCCCGGCTACTTCAAATTTCTGGGAGATCTTAGTCATTCTTCTGGAAATAGGAAATGTGACTTGGATCTCCCTTGAAAGAGCAACAGGAAGTCAGGCCTCCATTGCCTGCTCTCCAGGCAGGCTTATCCAACTGGGCTTGGCCTCATGAATGACCTTGGAAGAAAGCATAATGGTGGAGCCTGGGGTTGATACAGTATTGCCAGGGCCAGAGATAGAATTGGAGTATGATCAAGCAACTGAAAGGGTCAGTTAAGATACAGAAGTTTTGATGATGAGGTAGTAATAAAAACAAAAAACGACTTACACCAGTGCTTATGATCTGTCAGGCATTGTTTTTAGCATTTTATATACTTGAACCATTGAATGCTCACCACATTCTTATGAGGGAGGTACCATCTATTCTCCAGTTTACATTGTTTTGTAAAACTTGCCTCAGGTCATCCAGATAGCAAGTGGAGGGTTCTGGCCTTGAGTCCACATTCTAAATCCCCATACTGTATCTCACCAAATCACCTACAATGGTTACCTCTATGGCCTGGGTTCCTAAGGCCACATAGTCATCCATTTAGATATTTGAAAGGAGAAGACAGTTAAAAAAATAGTTTTGTGTTATATTAGCAATAGGTGATTAGTTACATCTGGTCCTTTTAATATATTTACTTAGTGAATTCCTAGTTTTAATCTTTTGTTTTAGGGGACAAGGATAAGAATAGGTTGGGTGCTTTTTCTGTTTAGGACAAAGAAGGGGAAATACAACAGCTCTGGATTTAGTGAAATTGAATTCAACTGTGATCCTTAGATTCCTCTGCAGCATTTGTGTCCACTGGGTGCCTGTCACTTGGTAGATGAGCGAAGAAGAAAATGAGTTTGTTTCCTTGCTTTTATGTCTATTTGTGTCAACTTGTAACATTCGACAAATATTTCTCTCTCTTTTAAGTGTCCTCTGTTACCTTAGGGTCTGGGATAACAAGGTAGAGCAGGACATACAAGGTCACTGGACTGTGGGGTTTTAAAATCTTGTGGAGGTTATAGACAAGTAATTACATGTAAGTACAGTTGGATAAGATAGAAGAGATAACTCAGCCTTCTACCCATAGATACCTAGTTATCTTGAGATTTTGCTTTTAAAGTCAAAACTTTGGATGACAACAGCAATAGCAAAAAGCCCAGTAATATAGACACAAGACAAAGTTAAAGAAATTGTGGCTGTTGATCTATGAAAGTTTGTAATGATGATTCTCCAGCATACTGAGATTTTTATATAGCAGAAAGCACTGATGGGGGGAAAAGCTGTAATTTTAACATGCCCAGATATATAATTTAAGAAGATGGTGGCAAATTGGAATAGCACCAAGTGAAATTCAGAAATATTTGTTGATTGGAAAAAAGCTAAATTGACGGTAGAGCTCTTCCATCTTGCTCCTTAGTTGAGAAACATTTGAACTACTTTTTAAATTTGCCTAATTTCATTCCTCATGTTAATGATTGCCCTGCTATATCTCAATTTAGTTTTCAGGTTTTATTTTTCTTTGTAAAGAATTCAGCAATTCTCTGCTTTGTTCTGTGCTAGGAACATCTGTTGCAAATCTAGTATTGAGTTTATTTGAAACTAACAGCTGCCCAGTAGCATGTTAAGAGAAACAGCCTAGGTGAAATTTCCCTGTTGATTCTTTTCTAAAAGGGCTAGTTTCAAAAATACATGGAGATATGTAAATTTACTTTTAATTACATTTAAATTATGTGATATGAGGGATATGGGAATGGCAACAATTGTCCCTCTTTAGCATGATGGATCAGTGTTTTGTGTTTATGATAATCCCAACAAATTTAATCCAAATATTTAGATATTTAAAGGCTACATAAGAAAAGAAAAGTTACAATCTAAATTTGAGGCCAGCTGGCTTATCTGGCTCTTGGCTAATGCTTTCCAAGTGAAGTACCACTGCCCAGACTCTGCAAGTTTTTTTGACAAATTCCCAACTCATGTCTGTCTGCCTACAAATCACATTAAAATAAATTTGAATGGTATAACAATCCGAGTCTTTGAGTGGAGCTTACTTTTCAGAACTAAGCAAACAACAAGCTACTACTAAAACAACCATTAAAAAGAAAACCACAAAACTATTACCAGACTAGACTCTACAAATCTTGGGGCCTCTGATGCCCGACTCAGAAGTTTTAGCGAATTCAGCAATGAACATTTATGAAATGTTTGCAAAGTCTCCTCTGGACACATAAAATATGACAGCAACAATGCGCTCTTTAAAGCTTGATTTTGTAAAATTGCTCAACAACTGAATATGACTTAGGTTCATATGGCTAAACCTTTGCATAGAATCCATTGTGAACCTCATACTGTTCTAAGCTTCTAGACACACTATGTCTTACTTTACACAACAGCCTTGTGAGGTGACGATTATTGCTAACCTCAGGTCATAAAGAAGGAATGGAAGTTGAATAACTCATTAAAGTCATGTAACAAACAGATGGACAGAGTCTAAGGGCACTAAGCTAGCAAATGGCAGAGCTGGGACAGACATGGGCCTTTCTAATTCAAAATTCCATCTGTCCTTACTGCGGTTAAGGACTCACCTTTTAGGTATCTGCCTTTGGAGAGGGGAAAAGTAGTGAAGAAGACATTAGGGGTAGAACTCAAGACTCAGAAAACTAGATAATTCTGTGTCAGGATGCTGGTTCTCTTTACTTCATCCCCTAAAAGTGAAGCCCTTCCTACATTGTCCTTCTCCCTGTCCTTTTCTTGCCTTTAATCCCTTTGGCCCCTATATTGTTTATTCCTACTTTGTACTAATATGGGCAACTCTTCCTAAGTGCTCACCAGAGTCTGCTAAACTGTCTACGTATTACAGGGCAAGAAAAACTTTAAAAAAATATGTAAAAGGGAGTGTGTAGAGATCAAATTATACCATTCAAACCTCAAAGCCAAGTTTTGTTTTTCTTTGCTATTCCAATAATGTAGCCGTAGAGAATCATTGAGGGATGGCATGCTGGAGTCGGAAAGAACCATAGATGTAATCAAGTCAAAGTTTCACTGTAAAGGGGAAGAAAATGTCTTCTAGAGACTGGGAGCGGTGTCTAAGGTCACAAAACCAGCAAGTGGCAGATGTGGGACTTTGCCGTGGGACCAGTTATGCGCAGTTTATGCTCTCTCCTTTGAATCCATGTAATGGAGGCGTCTTTCCGGCATGCAGAGTGACTGCTTGGCCTCTCTCCAAGCATGAGATCCCATGTCGTGCTGGATGAGGCAGGGTAAATTGCCTCTAAGACCTTGACTTCTGGAATCAGACAGACCAGGGTCCATATCTCAACTCTACAACTTTCTATCTGCATCATCCAAGGCATGTTACTTACCCTCTTTAAGTCTCTGTTTCCGTATCTGTGGCAAGTGATGATACTTCATGCTTTCTATGGTTGTTGAGAGGATTAAAGGAAATAATACTTAATGTTTATAGGCTGCTTGCTTGCTCTGTGTCATATCTGTACTAAATGTTTTATATCTATTGTGTAATACAATTCATGCAAAGTGCTTCAAACATAAAGTAGTAAATGTGCGCATACACACAAACACACACTAATACACACATCAGTTAGGAATGCCACACACACACATACACACACACGTGCACATCCCAGTATAGGTCAGGAATATCATTTAAGCCTTGACTACACTGACTTTAATAAATAGCATTGTCCTATGGCAGGCTCTCCCATGCCCTTGTTGTCGTCCCATGAAGTTACCAGAACTCATCCTCTTTTTGTCTCTCTGCCCTGCCAAAACCTTAGTAGAAGGCTTCCACTCTCAAGGTCATAGGATGGCTGCTCAGCCATACTCCATCTGTGCTTCAGGCTGTCAAATAGCAGGAAGGAAGAGAGCAGGAGCAGAAGGGCAAAGCATGTTATTCTGGAAATATTGTCCAATGATATGTAAGGGCTTCTGCTTACATATCATTAATACCTCTATCTACAAGAAAAGCTTGGAAAGATAGTCTTTATTTGAGCTTATTCCATCCCTAAGTGCATTAAATGAGTAGGTAACTGGCCATTTCTGCCACCTATTCGTCAAGGTCAGGTGAAAATTCTGTATAAATCCCAGTTTATTGAGAAGCATGTGTGTGTGTGTGTGTGTGTGTGTGTGTATGTATATACACACAATTATAATAGTATGTTGTTTTTTAATGATAAATATTATTTTATAACACTGCATATTCACACATTTACATTTTATTATAAAGAAAACATGACTGCTTGTCACACATAGCACTGTAGTCAGTATACGTAGGGATCAGGAATATAAGTATGATTTGCATATCATCCTAGTGGATTGGTGGCTGGGATTTATGGGGCAGAAATTAAAAGAATCATCACAGAAACAAAGTGATTTGTCACGTGTTGTAGCAACTGAAGCAGGATTCAGAAAAGAGTATAACAGCAGAGAATAGGCAAATCAGCTAGAAATGTGATCAAAGGGATAGTTATGGATGGAAATTTACCTGCATAGGGAGAAACTGTCCAGGAAAGAGATGCATATCTATAATTAGGAGATCTGGAGGGTACTCTTGCTCAAAAAGTTAGGAAACTGAGGGTTAGTCTTGCCTAAACTTGAGTTAAACAGATGGAAAAACCAAAGAGATGGCCTGGCTTCCTCCCTGATTGGACAAGAGGTAGGAAGAGAGAGAGAGATTGAGAGAGAGAGAGAGAGATCTCTAGTTTATATTTGGGATAGGAGGAAATTTGGGATTAGAAGGGAAATGTAATAGCTTGTAATAAGTTGTTCCAAGTTGAATTGAGTAATGAATCTGTATACTTACATTTAATGGCATATAATAAAATAAATGTCCCACCCTCACTGCCTCCCTGAGTTTGGGCTTTCTTCCACACTCCATCTGAACACGACCATTGGGGAAGACAAACAGCAAAGGCTACAGACCTAAGTTTGAAGTTTTAGAAGAGAATCTCTAGAAGAGACGTTGGCTGAGAACCATAGAAAGTTAATTGTGATAGGTATTTTCTGGAATTCTCCATTCTAAGATACTCTGAGCTCATTTTGTCATAGGCCTTCATGACTTGATGAATAACATATTGACTAGTTCCTGCAGTTTAATAAAGAACAGCATGAAATCTGGGTGTATCAATTCCTTGTTAGCTATATATGAGGTTAAGAATGCTTAGCACATAGTAAGCACTCAATAAAAATGTAATTTAATTTATAAATTAAGTGAATAAATAACTATCAAGGGAGTACTTATATAGCTCCAGTAAATAGCAATATGGTTATACTATGCCATTTAGCTACTTACTTAGCTAGTGTTAGTGCTGAAAAAAAACTAGCTTGCATGAAGTACATTTTGAGTTTTTAGTATTTCTTAGTATTTGGCTGAAATCATCATGAATGGACTATTTCCATGCAGTGAAAAAGTACTTTGGAGGAAGAACATTAACAATGCCATTAAAGCATGTTGATTTTCTGTTAAAATGCCTTGAAATTGTATCACTTTTCTCAAATCTATAATTCATGAGGATGAGAAAATCACTCCCTACCCTACCAAAAAAATCTCTCAAAACAAAGTAAATTATTTCTAATATTTTATCAATATTCATAAGAAATTGGCTGAAAGTTCTTTTCTAAGTTAGATTTTCTTCTCTGTTTCCCCTATTTTTTTTTAAGCCTAAGCCTTATAGATCTGACTCTGAGTAGCATAAAGTCTTTCCAACATGACTCATCTGATGGTAGTGTTTATTCATTAGATAAGGGTATGGTCCTACTATGTTCCAGGCAGTGATCTGATTCTTTCTCTCAAGGAGCTTAGTCTACCAGAAAATAAAAACATAAACCATCAGTTAAAATATAGTGTTATTATGTATGTGCTGAAATACAGGGATGTAAAACTCTAATGACAATTGGCACAGCGTTCTCTGGCAACAAAGGGAGGCAGACTAGTGTCATTTTTAAGAGACTAAACTTGGATTTTGAAGTTTGTACTTAAGTTTTCTCATCTGCTTATGACCCTCACTAGCTGTGTAATGTTTGGCAAATTACTCTACCTTTCAGAGCCTCAAGTTCCCCATTTATAAAGTGAAGCTAATAGAAAGATTCATCTCAAAAGGTTTTGTGAGGACTTAATGTGATATATTTATAACGAAATCATTTAGGATAAAGTAGAACTCCTTAGCATCATACTGTGTTCTCCTATTGTCTCTCACTAAGCTCGTCTTTCCTACCCTCTCCCTCCCTCCTTCCCTCCCTCCCTCCCTCCCTCAACACCAGCCACACTTCCTCCAGGTCCTGGAGTACACCAAGCTTTTGCTGCCTCAGGACCTCTGTACATGCTGGTTCCTTGTCTGAAATGCTCTAACACCCTAATTTACAACACTACTGATGATTCATCCTTGAGATTTTGGCCCAAGTATATTTCTCATCCCAAAATGTAAATAAATCCCTTTGCTACCTTCTCTCCTAAATGCCTATTATTTTCTTACCCAGAACCTGTCATAATTTGTAATTATACATTCTGTTGTATCTATATAGTATTTATCTTCCTCATTAGACGGTAGCTCAAGGAAAGTAAGGATTGTGTGTCTTTGGGGTTTGTCACCATAAACTTAGTTCAGGACAAATCTTGGCACACCAGATGTACTTTAAATATTTGATATTTAACGACCAGACAAATGAATGGAAACATGACTTTGCATGTAAAGCATTAACACTATGTTTTTGGCTTTTAGTAAGCATCCTTTAAATGACAAATTTTCTCATTTCAAAGAGCAGTTATCAGATTTAAATTGTGAGAGAAGTCATAAATATTTTGAGAAGAGATGACACTGAAGATGAATTTTGAGGTCAAATTTTATATCCCTCTTTACAGAACACATGTTTTCAGGCTATACCAGTAAGTTTTATGGAAATCCTGAAGAACTTTAGAGAAAAAAATAGTCACTTCACTTTTGAAATTATTTAGTATAGTTTCTTCTGAAGCGTTCAAAGCATTCATTGCCTCACATCATCTCTTTGAGGTAGACAGTAGGAAAGATGATTATTTCTGTTTCAGAGGTGGAAAATCAAAAGTTAACTCAGGCTATGTGATACAACTTCTGGAAGAGATGAAGGATAGACTAGAAGGTAGAAGGCAACAGGGCAAGCTTGAAAGCGTACAGGTCAAGGAGACTATTACTGAATTCTTAGCAAATTACACATTTGGCAGTCATAGGCTACATGCTAGAGCTGATCTGCCCAAAAAGGGCATGTAGGAAAAGGGAGTAGCCCAGTTCAAGCAGTCTGGACCCCCCAAGTGAAACTCACTGGAGCCTCATTAGGAATCAGGATGTCTCTGTCTTGGTGGGCCTTGGCCTTCATTCTGTGGACTGAAATGACCTCCAGTAGGTCAAAATAAGATTCTGATAAAATCTGAAGTATTGCAAGGCACTTATAGTCTTAGGACCATTTTCCTAAGAAAATGTTGAAGATTTCAAATCTGAATGCCTATTTATGAAGTTTTATAAGAGACTATCATTCTAGCACATTCTCTGATATTTCAACACTGTCAGTCTAAGCTCATTTACAGAACTTAACCAAAGATGCTAAAGTACTGAACATCTGTTTTCCCTAAGATGAATGGATGACAGAAGGATTAGATCTTCTTTTTGGGACACTCATCAAAGTTTACAATAGGAAGAAAAGGGTTTTGATTTCTGTTAAATTTTTTTTTAATTAATTTACTTTTATTCTCCCTTGGTCGCTGGCCCCTAAGATAAGAATTCTCAGAAAAGATGACAACAGAGACTACTTTTCAGTTTTTTTCTGTCTCAGCTTTGGCAGGCATGACCCAGCCCACCTGAATTGCTTGACTGTGTCATTCTTGAAATGAATACAGTTGCTTTCTCTGCCTGACATAGCAATTCCGGAGACTGAGGCTCTGAGTCAACATTCATTTAGTGTGTAAGCTCTAAGAATGTAAAGACAATAAAACAAGATCATCCTATGAGGAACTCTAATGTACTGAATAGGGAGAAATGCCAACAGTTTGTTGCAGTGTGATAAGTACTCTGTGCTAAGCAAATCTTCTATGGAAGCTCAGGAGAGAGAGTAAGGCCATTAAATCATTCATCTATAGAGCATCTACTCAAGGCGAAGCCTTCTCCTGTAACTGGGGAGAGGAAACACTGAATAAGAAGTTTCTTTTCCTCCAGGAACTCTACATGCTTTTCTGTGAGAGGCAAATACACAGATAAATAACTCAAATAATATCTAAGCAAATCTATTATATATTCTTTAAAATAACTGAAAAAGTGCTCTGTGTCTGAGAGGACATCTATTTCAAGCATTATCAGAGACTAGAAATTCTAAGGGTCTCACATACCTAAAAATTCTCATTAAAATATTTTAATATATATTCAAAATGCATTGCTGAGCTAGAAACAAAGTAAAGGAAAACCTAAGAGGCTGAAAAATAAAGCAGAAGTACAAATTCATAAAGGTAAGCCAGTGGTGAAAATCAGCTATTCCTCTAAAATCATCTACTGTCTCCCCATAACTTAAAGCATTAGTGTTGTTGATAAATGTGGGTCATGAAGAAATACTAGAAGGAATACCAGATTAGAGATAAAAAAGTCCAGATGTCCAAAGTTATAGTCAGGGAAATGGTGAACTATAAAAATTCCTTCCTTGACTTTGACTCCGGGTAGAAAGGAAAAATTCTCCCTTCAGCTGGGCATCGCAGAGATTTGGAGGCCAAATTCATGCTACTTTTGTGTTTGAGATACCTTGAGCTGAGAATTTATTATAAAGTGACCCTATGTTGGTAGTGTCCCAAGAATGCTCGGAAGAAGAAATATAAAGCCTCCTCTGAAGGATTGTACCTTTGAAATCTGGACCTCAAAAATTCCCATAGATGAAGTTTATGGAACATATGTTTATGATAACAAAATAGTAAAATTCAAGGAAAGAAGCAGTCAAGAACATAAGTAGTCAAAACAAAAAAAAGCATAAAACTACCAAACAACTTAAAAAGAAAGACAGCAGCCTCAGACCCACAAAGACATTAGATATTATGATGACTGAATTAGTATATTTAATATATTTAAAGAAATAAGAATATATTTGAAGTATAGAACAAGAATTTTTAGGAATGAATAGGCAAATTCGAAAAGATTCAAATAGAAATTGTAGAAATAAAAAAATATAATTAAAATGAAAAACCCAATGAAAGGATAGGTGTTAAGCAAAATATTAAACGAAGCTGAAAGGAGAACTAATAAACAGGAAGGATTTCTGAGGAAATCCAGAATGTAGCAAGAGGAAGAGTTAAGATATTATAAAAGAGAAATCAAGAAACATGAAAGATATAGTGAGACAATGTAACGAAATGTCTAACTGGGGTTCCAGAAGAAAAGCAGAAATAATGTAGAGAGGTACTGTTTGAAGTAATAAGGTCTGAGAATTATCTAGAAATGATAAAAGAACTATGAATCCTTAGGAGCAGAGAGTCCACAGAGTTCCAAGCAAGTTAAGAGAAATCTACATCAAGACATTTGTAATTAACTTTCTTTATATCAAAAACATACTAAAGTCAAAACCAAAACCCTTAAAAATAGAGAGAAAAGCCAGGATATCTGTGGAAGAAACAGAATGGCATCTAACTTCTCAGAAACAATAGTGTAAATGAAAAGAACAAAGAAAACTGTCTTCAGAATGTCAACCTAGTGTTGTATACTTAGCAAACTTATCTTTCAAGCTTGAGAATCACATGAGAAGTTTTTTTAGACAACACTGAAGGATTTTTTGATTAATAATAAACCCTAGTTTTGCAAGAAAGACAAATTAACAAGAACCATTTGTATAAAGAAGAACAATACTGTAATTTTGTGGGCACAATAGTGATATAACTAAAATATTATGATAATTAGATATTTTTTGATTAAATACAAATGTTAAAATTTCTAGCTGAATGGTTAAAATAATAAAGAGTGTATAATTTCAAATTAGTTGTGGGCAGAGACAAGAATGAAAAAAAATTCCACAAAAATATACAAGGAAGATTAAAGGAAAAAAAAAACAGAAAAAGCAGAAAATTTAGAAAGAACAAAAATAAGAAAGTAGAAATGAATTAAAATATATCTGGGATCATAACAAATACATATGGGCTAATTTTTTGTTGTTGTCAAAAGATGAAATTGCCAGACTGAGGAAGAAACAAAATTCAATATATGAAATTCAAGAGGCACACCTGAAACAAAAGAATTCAGAAAGTTTGAAAATGAAAAGATGGAAGAGCAGATATAATAATTTGCTGAAACTCTAATCATGAAGGCAATGAAAATAATGATACCATTTACCCAACTTCCATCTAGCAAAATTTTTTTAAAAAATCCATGTTTGGCAAGAATGTGGAGCAATCAGAACATTTATATACTGCTGGTGGAAGTATACATTGGTGCCATATTCTCGAAAGTGCTTTGACATCATCTAGTAAAGTAGCTCACTTATGTGTATCACAGGTTACATATATAAGAATGTTCATAGCATCACTCATTGTAATGCTCAAACTAGAAAATGTCCAAATGTCCATCATCAAAGCAATGGATAAATGTGGTATATTCATATAATGAAATTCTGTGCAGTAATAAAAAGGAAGGAAACACAGTCACACCAAAAAGCATATGTTACACTAATGAGCTAGTGTCAAAAGAAGAAATACACAAAAGAGTATGTAGATAATGGCACCATTTGTGTAAAGCATAAAAAATAGGTAAAATAAATCATACGGTGAACAGTGAACTAGCCATAGAGCAAATCTCAACAATCAGTTTCATAGAGATTCTGTTACCAAATCTCACTTGGGTTAAGCTGTAAATCAATAAATATATGTTTTTAAAACTCCCATACATTTGGCATTTTTTAAAGAGGTGGGGTTTGTATTTGAAAAGATGAATAAAAGCATGAGCAGGAAGAGCATAGTAGCTATATATCCAATGATATAAAGTGATTTGTTAGTGTCAGACGCTGCTCCAATGCTTTATCTATATTTTTTCACTGATTCTGCCAACAATCTTATGGATTAAGTCCTTTCATTAACATTATTTTACCATTAAGAAAACCAAGTAACTTGCTTAAAGTCACACAGTCCATATGCGGTAGAGGTGGGATCCAAACCCAGGCCATCTGATTACGGAGTTTGTCCTTAACCGCTCTGCTATGCTGGCCGGAAACAGCAAAGATGAGAAATGGGGACATGCAAGACATGTTTGGGACACGTGTGCAGGTGCAGATGGACTGTGGGGAATGGTGGTAATAAAGATTTTTAAAGTATCTGGTAGTGGAAATAGAGCAAAATTTGATAAATTGGATTAGTTGTGTGTGTGCTAGAGAAACACTGAAGATTACAGATTATGAAGTGGCACAATGAAATCTGTATTTTAGGGAGATCTGTCTCTTGTCACAGAGGAGAAACATTTGAAGGGTGAGGTAGAAAGACCTTTTAGCAGAAATTAGAAAGGACCTGGACCAGAGAAGTTTGGATGGAAGAGAAGTACGAGAGGAAGATACACTTCCGAGGGAGGATTAACATTTGATGCACGATTAGATGGGAAGGCTGCTTCCAAATTTCCAAACCTTTGAAACCCGGAAGATTATGATCCCATGAACCAAGATAAAGAAGGAAAATGGAGGAATAAGTATGTAGTGGAAGGTGAGCCTTGAGTCAGGGCTTTAAGGTATCTGTGAGATGGACATAAAGGTGTTTTGCTGATGCGGGAAATGTGGACTGACTCAGAAGCTAACTCAGCTCAAAGGGAAGGGCTAGGGATGTAGGTTTGGGCAGCATCCTCTGTGGTGATGAAGCATCATGGGCAGCTGCCAAAGAAATTGCTTCAGAGCAGTGAGACCTAACCCCAGATGGTGAAGGGTGGAGGAGAGGAAGGAGGGAGAAGTGCAGACATCTGTGTCTGCTAATCTTTTAAGAAGTTGGGTAGTGAAGAGAGAGTGAAGGAGAAGATGGTGAACTGGAGGAAGATGGAATCAAACTGTTAATAATCACTGACATTTATCGAGTGTTTAGTAAAAGCTCTGCGTAGATTGTCTAGGTTAACCCCTGCAGCTCTGAAATGGGTCCTTCTGTTACAGATTTTTCCTGAATGGGAGGATGGAAGCGCAGAGATGAAGATCACACAGCTACGTGGTGGAGTCGGGATTTATACAAAGGCAGTGTCTTAAACATGATACCGAAACATAGCCGGATGCTGGGCAGTAGGTGAGATCTCCGCATGCTTGTAGCACAAAGTGAGTCAAACTAGGTGATGGTTGTGAGGACAGAGGGCAGGTGTAGCAGAAAATAGGAAGTCCCGGGGTTGACCAGGAGACGAGGTGGGGAGGGAGAAAATGTGGTCCTCTGGGACTAGGGAAAAGGAAGGGTGGGGGTGGGGGAGGGACTTCAGGGAGTGGGTGGCAGGAAGTCCTGAGGTTCATTCTGGGCTATTTGATCCGGTAGTTTGGTTACAGAGATCATCTGTCGAAGTAACAAGAGCCCAGGGTAGCTTTGTGGCATGGAGTGGGGGCTCTGGTTTGAAGCAGCTGGGGCCACAGTGCTGAAGCAGTGGCAGCATAGTGGAGGAGCACAGTACTCGGAGTCCAGTTCTGATACATAAAGTAAAAATCACAATCATCAAAGAGACTTAAAAAGAGAATCCCTTAAGTCTCTCATAAAGTACAGGATATACGATTTTGTGTCTACGGTCCCGTCTCTCAATTAGTCTGACAGATCCAGCTTTTCCGCTAGCGATGGAACAGATGGCCATTTCTTTGGTTGAGCACCAGAATGATGAGTGGGCTTGCACTGGGCCCCTTGAGTGAAAAAGATCCATGCAAGATGGGGCTCCACTGTGCGGGGAGTATTCCAAGTACAGGCTGTGCAGACAGACTAGGGTGTGAGTCCTGGCATGGCCTGTTCGCTGTGTGATGGTGGGCAACTTTACCAGATTTTTCAGTCTCGGTTTCTTTTTCTGTGACAATGGTTAGTAAGGGCACTGGCATCGACTAGACGCTCAAGTGCTGGTAGAAAATAAGAAAACATAAAACCAAAAAAAAAAAAAAAAGAAAGAAAAAGAAAACATAAAACTGAATGGCAACACCAATTGGTGTGGAAAAGTAAAGAAAGATGGACAAAGGATCCAGCTAAGGTGAGAGAGCCTGAAACAAGGATTCATTTGGCCTTCGTTGGGGGTGCTCACAATGTGGAACGTACAGCAAGAGAGCATGTGGTTGAGTTTACCCAGAATTGAGGGTCCGCGTTAATGTTGTATGGGGCCTACCAGAAGGTCAAGAGCAAAGGCACGTAGGGTGCTGGAAGGGAAAGTGGTAGAACTCGATGCATCAGGAGATGACACTGGGTGACTCAGGAAGAATCAAGCAACTGAGTCACACTGCGTTTTAAGAGCAAGCTCAGTCAGGATGAGGGGAGAGAAGGAAGTAAGGTATGTGAGGGGATGCTAGGGGGAGAAAGGACTTTTGTTCACTCTTCGGTTTTGTGCGTGGGGACTACAAATTAAAGTGGGCAAATGACAGTTTAAGAGGAAAGAAAAAAAAAACCATCCAAAGAGACGGTCAGACCTGGAGGCTTATATACCATCTAACAAAGAGCAATAAATTATGGAGATGGGACAAGACAAAGGAAAAAGGGGTTTGGGCTAGGGCCAGTAAAGTGTGGAAAAGTGAGGAGGCGATATATGGAGGAAACTAATGGATGAGAAGCGTTATTTTAACAAGGTTTGTTTGTACAGACTCCTCTTGGCATGGACCCCCCTTCTCTGGTCATAAGAATGTTCTCTTCCCACTATAGGGAGAGCACCTTTGTCCCTGGAAATTTATGCCCTGCTTTGCTTTTAGGTAGGAAGGGCCCTTCCTGCATCTGCTCTTTCTCAATTGCCTGCAGCTCAAAATAATATGCCAGAGTGGCATATTTTGGGGTGGTATGTTTTGATCCTCTTCAGTGGAGTTCAGAGACAGCATCTGGAGATCGTCCTTACTGATTTTGAGCTTTTCTTTCCGCAGCGAGGCCTTTCATGGACTGAGGGTGGTCAGAGCCAACAAAACTGGTCCCTTCTGAGCTCCGATTTGAAGAGTGCGTCACAGCACGTTTCTTTGAGCAGGCATGAGAGCCTTGTGGTTTTCTAAGGACGATAGCACTACGTGTTGGGAGGATCATTAGGTCTGGAACCAAAAGCATTGGGGTCTGGAGCCATGCTAGGTTCAAATGCTGGCTCTTCCACTGATTAGCTGTGTGATCTTAGTCAGTGGGATTAACTTCTATGTTTCTTGGTTTTCCCATCTATAAAAGGGGTGTGAAAGTGGTTGTTCAGAGGCTCAAATGAATAACTCTTGGTAATAATACTCAAATAATAATACTCTGTGATGAGCCCTTAGGAAATACCAAATGAGCTATTACCGCTATTATTATGAAAATGGGAAAAAAAGCTAATTTTTTAGCCAAGTGGCCACTGAGTTTTTTCTGGGCGGGTTCTAGTTTCATTGTCTAGCTTGCTCTTAATCAGTGCCACATACTTTCGAGTTTGCTGGCTAGGATTAAAAGAGCCATCTGTGGTCCTGGAGCATAGAATGCTCTGTCAAGGGAATGACCCTAGGTGGGATGAAGCGTTCAGTTCTGGGACTGTAAGTTCCGGAGCACAGTACTGGTGGGAACGAGCAATGTCACTATCCACAGGCATCTTTTCTTAGCCAGCACAGCAACAGATCTATTCCCCCCTTTTCTTTTCCTAGGGACATTTGCATCCTTTTACAGGAAATCTCTATCCTCAGCTCCTGGATTACTCTTACAGAGAGACCTGCACAATCACATCTATTGTTTGTTTTTCTGCCATAATTTTACCTTTTTCTTTTTTTCAAAAATCTGTGTAGTTTGTAACCTAATGACTGTTTCTGTAACATCCATCACTCTGACAGAGATAATAACACCCAAGTAGAACGAGGAATGAATAATTTAACAGGAAAAATTAGAATCCTGGTATAAGCTTCTTCAAAGAGATTTTCTGAATTAAAAGGTGAGGTAATCTATTTGGTGGAGAATAAATTAACCCTTTCTTTTGTGTTCAGAGCTCCTTGGAGGATTGTTTATAGCTGATTTGAATAAAGCTGAAACATTAGGTGCTATCTCTGATTCTAAAAGCATCTGTCCATGATACTCTTATATAGCAAGCCCTTTGGACAGTTACTGCAACGACCTGTCCAGCCTAAATGTCTAACATAGGTCCCCACCTGGATGTTTGCTAATGGAAAATAGGACAAGAGGAGCCATTAAAAGATGCTGGTATTGCCAAGCTCCGAGAGGGCTAAAGAAAAACATGCAGGGGGCGGGGGGGTTGGTGTTTCAACAAAATGCAAATTTAAACAAAGAGGAAGCATGATTTATAGTTTAATAAACCATTATCATTTTGACTCAGAATTTCTTCTTGAACTAGAAATCTGGAGGGCAGTAGCCAGGTAATTTTTTATTTTTATTTTTATTTTGTTTATTATTTATTTATTTTATTTTATTTTTTTGCCAGGTAATTTTTTAAAGGAAAAGTATGTTTTTGGTTGCAGTATCGTTTTTAAATCATACCTCAAAATAAGGAATGGATGTTTGGGTCTGTAGCTGGGCGGTCAAAGGGCCAATAGAGAAGAGGTTCTTTTTTTATTGTAAACATATAAATTAATCATGACTCAAAAATGGAATCAGGAGAAAATCTACACCTGGAAATGGAAATTTAAAGAAGATTTTTATTTATTTGTCTAAACACGCAAACATACATGTATACACACACACACACCGTACAAATACGCACTCGTACTCACCATGTAGTTCCTGAAAATCATGACCTCGGGTGTAGAAATGATACCAATTTGACAGTTGGGAAGAAAAACCAGCAGTCATATTTTTATCTTCAGCTCGGTTTATCTAGAATTTGTGCTTAAGCAGGAGTCTTAACAAGATTCTAATACAAAAGCCTTTCCTTACCCCTACCTTCCCCAAATCTGATATATTTTCAAAAGCAAAAATTAAATTAAATGCCGTGTGAGTTCTTGTGTGACGGGACCTCAGAACTATAAAGAGGGCAAGGAGCCACAGAGACATCACACCAGCCGGAATTTAGATGGTTCATCTCCACTGCTTTGAAGGTTTTGTTTTTAAAATTTTATCTGTCTTCTTTCTATCTATCATCCATCTATCTTCTATCCATCTTATATTTATCTTCACCAAAGTACAATGAACAAATGCATAGGACTTTCATTTCTACATATTTTGTACTTTTTCTTTTTTTTTCTTCCAAATTAGGCTTACAGAATTTACAGCCCATAATACTGACTCGAGTCAATGCGGTCTTGGGTTAGTTCTCCCTCACAATTACTGGCTACTCCAGAGGGCTGGGGTCAGAGGCTTGATTAAATAAATTACAGCTTCGGGTCCCCTCCAATAAACCATGTCAAGCTTTAGGCAACCCAAAACAATGCTCCCTGTTTTAACCCATAATGGGCAGTTGAGTTTAGTAAATGGCCTAAGCACTGCAGCATAAATATTTATGGGAGAATTTTTCCAATTAAGGTAGAGGCTTGTTTAGATGCTATCAGTTTAGAGAGGGCTTTTCCAACAAGAAAATTACTGTTAAAAGACATCAGGAAATGGTTAAACTCCAGAAGGCTAAAAGGTCAGTGAGTCTGCAATGTGCAAAGCCCGCGTTCCTATTACTGCTGTCTATATGCATTAAACCCTTCTCCTACCCCTTTAAAAGAAGGATTAAAAAATAGCCCTTTGTACCTGGGGAAAAAATGTTGGTTCGTTCATATGAAAAATATTTATGTTGAGAAATAAAAATGTGGGCAGTGAGTCAACCAGATTTGGTGTTATCCCAACTTTTACAACAGGCTGTACATAGGTCCTGCTTGTTTGCTGGTCTAGAGTATGGAGGGTGGCGCCAATAATCACACTGAATGATTTTCATAGTAGGTGCTATCAGCATGGACTCCAAGGGTTCCTGTTGTACACACCCCAGAAAGAGATGTAAACATGCAATTTGTAAGTTGTATTACCAAGAAAGAGCTGTATAAAATCTGAAATGTGGAGTACAGGCAGAAAAACTCCCAGAGGAGAAGAATATGTGATCTCAGTGGGAATTCATTAATCTACCAAACAGTGTACATGCGTGTCTGCCATATGGTATTTTACTCTAAAGGAAAACATAAAAAAGAAAAAGAGAAAGTGGGAAAAACAATCCTCATAGCATGTGAACACAAAGTACTTTTTTGCCTGAAAATAAACTTACTAAGTTTATGGCACAAGAAACGCAGCAGAGTATCCCTAGATCGTACTATTAGAGCTGAGAAGGTTTTAGATGCGTTGCCATCTGATTTTGATTCTCTCTGGAAAATGGAATAAAGTATTAAAGATTAAGGTTATTTAGCAACGATTTCAGCAGTTAGCTATGACGTGAAACACAGCATATAAACCACAGAAGATGGGGAAGATTGGTCTTCTATATTAGGATAACTCGTGTCCACTTAAGCCATAAGTATGAGCAATCCTTTCCAGTCACAGCTGTGGGGAAACCAGAAGGCAGTGAGATACCTGAAAAAATATGAGGCCACAGGGGGAGGCATTTGCCATTTCATAATTAAACTGTAGGGGAATCTACGTTAAGGCCCCTACCCGGCCCCCACCTCTGCCGCAACCTCAGTGTGAACATGTTAAGTATCTAGAAAAACTGCCTCCAAGCTCAACCGCAGTGATGACTTTGGCTTTTGCCCTTATTGTCCTTTTCCTCCTGGGACTACAGATGAACCAAACTGGTGCTCGAAACAGCACAGGTAGCAGAGCTCGAGGGTCCTCTGGAGTATCCCCTCAACCAAGAAAGTGCACACCTGCAGATGTACAGAGCATGGCTTTGACGGGGAGCCACTTTGAAGCAGTGACACTTTGTCACGGTTGACTCAGGTTCTGCACTGAAGTCTCTGGGGCCGGGGATAATGCAGTGTATGTGTGTGGGGGGTTGTCTTTAAACACTTGGCCCACAGGAGTTGGCTTAGGGCAAGGAAATTGGAATAAAAAATGTCTAATACTCATTGTTACAGCCCTTCTTATGCCCTCCTTTTTAAAATGACATATGTTCTTAGATTTTGCTGCTTATTTTCTATCTTCAACTTAATGATATTAATTGCTTCAGAATCGAATTTCTTTTGAGTGGGAAGTTGAAGCACCCACCTATGGGTAGAACTCCTCTTAATCTGAGATTGAATTAAGACACCGTGGTGGAAAGGAAGCCGGTTACACAAATCTAAGCAGATTCTTAGTTATTCAGACTCCAGTCCTATTACGTAAAACTATGTTGGTAGGTAGAGAACTTGTTTCTGCTCAAAAGAGACCATGTCTTATTTTATTATTTTTCTTAGAGAGGGAAAGGGTGGGGAGGGGAAGAAGAAGAAAGAAAGAGAGAGAGAGAAAATCTTAAGCAGGCTCCATGCCGGGCATGGAACCCAACTTGGGGTTCTATCTGATGACCCTGAGATCATGATCTGAGCTGAAATCAAGAGTTGGATGCTTAACCTACTGAACCATCCAGGCCCCCTGAGACCATGTTTTATTATGTGGAGAATAGGAGTTAGCTCAGATCTTTGTTATTAACTTTCTTTTCTCTGAAATGTTGACTGGCCTAGATTTTGGGGAGGACACACTTTTTTAAAAAGATTTTATTTATTCATGAGAGACACACACACAGAGACAGAGGTACAGACAGAGGCAGAGGGAGAAGCAGGCTCCATGCACGGAGCCCGACGTGGGACTCGATCCCGGGTCTCCAGGATCACACCCTGGGCTGAAAGTGGCGCTAAACCTCTGAGCCACCCGGGCTGCCCAAGGACACACTTTTCATGCTGTATTTGCTCATGAACTTGCAGCAGGAAAATGACTGCATTCAGGAGGCTTTCCTTCTAGATTAGATCACTAGTACATGTGGAGATTTGGGATTTGGACAGATTTGATTTGGTTTTCTGATTTCCCATCTAGAGGTGTTTTGGAGGTCAACAAAATGATGTTGATAATTGCTTTAGGAAAATGCTAGACAAATATAATAGGTTGAAGACTTATTACAAATTAAGAAAAGGAAGCTAATCTCTCTTCTACATTGTCTTATGTCTGTTTAAAGGAATCATCACAGACAATTTTAAGAGCTTTGGCAGGAGTGCTGGATCATCATGATTATCACATTGGGGCTTTGGTGGAGGGGTGATTTCCTGCCTTGTCTCTAGCTAATGCATATTGCAGTCTTGACCATCTGTAACGTGCTATA
This sequence comes from Vulpes lagopus, assembly GCF_018345385.1. Classification (NCBI taxonomy): domain Eukaryota; kingdom Metazoa; phylum Chordata; class Mammalia; order Carnivora; family Canidae; genus Vulpes; species Vulpes lagopus. The sequence goes on from NC_054844.1 coordinate 34,705,056, forward strand.
ATACTTCCTTTTTCTGACATAAAGGCTTCAGCATGAGTACTTATTCAGGAACTTTTCAGAATGGGTAGTTTTATTATAAAAACTGTAATCTGTCACTTACATCTAAGCTGACTGATTATAAGAGGCAGAATGTTCTTTAGGGTTAGCAAATCGCATGTAGTGATACTTCTCCACTGAGGTAGTTTTCCAAGTGATGCTTTTCCCATGCTTCGGGTGTCTGTATATCTAAGTTCAGAGAGGGGATGACAAAGAGGAGATGTTGGGTTTAACTCTCATTGGTCTTCTGACCCCAAAGGTTGAAAAAGCAGTTATTTTTGGAGCTAGTGGCATGAGTTGAGTTGGAAGATTTTTTTTTTTTTTGATAGGGATAAGTAGGGCACTTTTAACATGCATTGCCTTGTTTGTTCAGGGACCAGGACTAGCCCAAACTAAATACCTAAATACTAAATTACGAACAAAATAACAAAACCAGGACATGGATGAGAAGTCTTAGGAAGCCCACTATTTTTGTGCAAATAAATGAACCCATCTGAGACTAACACCAAACACAAGCCATGCATCCACTTCCAACACAGTGAACTTTATGGTGAAGCAGGTTGGCCCAATGGCTTTGATTTAACCCTTTACTCCAGCCACAAGTCAGTTCTTTTCTAAATGTTTGGGGCACTACTTAGCGCATTATGCAAATAAGTAGTGGTTTGCGCACTCAGGGAAATCAGGACCAGACTTAAGAAACTTAGGTTTGGGATCTAAAAGTAATTCAGTCTATTTTTTTTCCCTCCTTGCTTTGGTCCTTTTGTTTCATTCTCATGGAAACTGCCATTTATAAGGAAATTCTGAATTTGTTTGCTTTTAGCGTAAATTGGTGCTATATTAGTCACATAATTATAAAAGAAAGACTAATTTCCATAAAGTCAATTTAATTGAGTGCAAATGTTGAAGATGATATTGAATGGCTCCTGATTTGATGAATGGGTGTAACATCTTTCAGGCCTTAACATTCTGTTTTCCAGTTTAATTCCATTTAATTCCATGGATGAATTTATATTCTTTTCCCTACATCACAGCATTTTATATCAGATTCAATTCTATCTACCATTAGAAATACATGCAATACAAAGAGCACTGTAGTGAAAAAAATCAATCTTAATTTTAATAATGCACAGCATTACTGAGACGCTATTAAAATAAGACCTGAATTGATCTTTTTTGTTTGTAACACATTACTTTAAAAAAATAAATCCACAACACACAATACTCCTAACTGTATGTTACATTTGTATAGTATCTTAACATTTTTGAAATTGTTTTAGATCTGCCACTTAACAAATTTCAAAACCAGTATGCAAAAGACCAAATGATTTTATTACCATTTGCGGGGGGGGGGGGGGCTATATATAACTGGCTCTTTCCACCAGTGTCCCTGATGGCTAATGACCGAGGCTACTTTTTAATCAGATGACAAGTATTTCAAACATGGCTGGAATAAGTTTCTTTGATGACTGCCATACTCAAGCAAAACCACTAGATTACCAAAACATCTTTGTACACAAAAGGAAAATCTACATCAAAAAAGGTGGGGTTTTTTGGTTTTTGGTTTTTTGGTTTTTTTGTCTATAAGTGACCTGTGAAGTTTGAAGTCCCAGATGATCTGCCGAGTTTTAAGGTGGACAGCATGATGAGCTCTGATTTTTTTGAAAAAAAAAATTATTCAAAATTTAGACTCAGTATATGATTCCAAGCAGGGGATTTTAATCACTTTCAGTAAGTGGAGGCTGAGAGACTCAGTTTGGAGTTTCTGAGACACACGTTTATAATCCAAAAGTTGGCACTTTGGATAACTGTGGCACAGACGACATTGCTATAACTCAAATACTTCACAACTCAGGAATGCGTGTCTGGAAATTTCCTTCTGAAGTGAATTGTTCCTTCTGCTGATAACTGCAGTGTTGAGACTTACACTCTGCCCCATAATTTCCCTTGCTCCATGGCAAGTCTGAGTGTATATGAGAAGGCCTGTATTCCGACAGCTGGAGCCTCCTTTCCTAAGACCTTTCGAAGGTGTCCATCTTTCACTTCTTTGTACACCTGCTGACAGTTTCTTAAATGGATCAGCGGTTTCCTTACTACTCTACAGAACTGATGACAGTTTTCAAGGGGGTATGAAAAATATCCCAGCCTTGAAGTTGTTTACACCAATATTCACAGTTGATAAATTGGGCTGTCATTCGGATCTTACCGTAGAGGGCAAAAAGGGGATTTAGTAGTGGTGTTGATCACGGCAATACAAGGCACAAACAGATCCTACATCCATTACCAGATTTCTGCATTTGCCACCATCTGTTGTTCTCCATCTCCACCGGGGGTAGGCAAAGAAGACCAAGGTGCACCAAGAAGGATGCAGGCTGTCGTACAGAGGACAGGTATCTGGGACATAAAGGTGTTAAATTCTGAATGGGATGCCCGAGAGAGTTTTTGGGCCCTTCTTACACTCAAGGGCTTAAAATATAAACTGGAAACTGTATTGTCTGGGAACTTGTTGACTAAGCATTCTTGTTTGAAGACAGGTGAAGAAAAATATCATCCCTCAATGGTTGCTTCATGATTTGGGTTCTTTGTTGTACTTACTTCCAAACAACTGAAATGTGAGGGTAGGCAAGGTAGATTATAGGCTTTAAAGCATATGATATTATATTTAGGAATTACTGATTCATCTCTCTATCCTTATTCCCAACTAATGCACAGTGTCAGAATCATCTGGATAATTTTTGCAAACTATGCAAGCCTTGGCCCCCTGCAACTTCAATGTAGCTGAGCATTGAGATTCTTGGACTTGGGTGAAGCGGGCCAGGCTGGGGAGGTCTGGCCACGTGATTAGCCACTTCTACTGCTGCTCAAGAATCACTGCTTCAGGTAGTAAGTTAGTGTTTCCTATGGCTCAGCCCATGAGGGTCACCTAGGAGCTTTATCAAAATATAAATTTCTAGGTCCCATTCTAGCTCTAAAGCAATCAGAGTCTTGAGAGGGTGTGGTGGGGCAGGACCTAGATATCTGTATTTTGAGAAATCTGCCCAGGTGGTTCTGGTGCCCTGACAGGGTTTGGACAACTACCCTAGATGAAGAAGAAATTGATGGAATGAGAATAGCATTGTGAATGATGAAAAGCCACCTGGTATGGCACCAAAGTAGAGATTCATGGGAGACTCAAAGCTGCAATGTGATGAAGACTGTTTTCATGTGATCAATGTTCTACCCACAAAATCAGTTTACCTATGTTGGAACTTCTTTTTCAGCAATCAGAAATAGTTCTAGTATTAATAGCGGCAGTGGAAGCATGTAGATGTTTCTGAATCCTAGGGAAGGAAAGTTCAGAAATGAGTTTTAACTCAGAAATTAGTCTAAGTTATAAGTCCCCTAGAAAACAGAGAAGTGGGATTTATGAAATCTGGCTATCCCACCTGCAGACTGACGTGTGGATGAACGAGAGGGAATACCAATCCAGATGCTAAGCTGTTGCAGGCATCTCACATGCTATCTATGATGACTTTGCCTTTAGAAAGATTGAAACAGAGTACCGGCTACGTAAGTATATAAGCAGTAGTCTGAGATGGCAGCATGTTGTTCTAGAAGTGAATGGTGGAGGGTGAATGGGGGAAAGGTAGGAAGAAGGAGAGAAATTTAGGAGGAAGCTAAGGGCTAGAATTCCCTACAGAGTCTGACAAGAGCTGGAGACAACAGATTTTTACATGGATTAGGTGATTCTCTTGCGCTCAGGTTTTGTCAGCTAATTGCAATGAAAATACTAGCTTTCTCATTTCCTTTTTGCTAAGGACGACAATCTGTTAACTGAATAAACATTAAAATGTAAAAAATTTGTTTTAGAACATGTAGGTGTACAAATATGGATTTTTGGTTACAAAAAATTAAAAAATCTCCTTTGAATCTTAAAAACAGCAGAAAGGAGTCTGACTTTTATTAGGTCATCACTATCAGAAGCAGCACATAATCTCCAAACTGGAGCTATAGGAGCTGTTCTGTCTTTTGCAGAAATTGGAGAGGAAGTTACTGAAACTGGTTTTCCAAATGGCACGGACCAAACCATCTGGAAGCCAGAGACCACGGTAACACAAGGACCTGGAGTCCTGCTCTGTGAGTCTGACTCCAGGTCCCTTTCAAGTTGTGCCACTGACTGAGTAGCTAAGTGGAGATCAGAGACAGGCAGCAGCAGGGAAGGGTTGTTTTCTTTCTGGGGAACAGCCCTAATTTGGACTCTTCTACCTCCACCCTCTTCCCCTAGTCTCCAAGTGATGGCTGTTTGTCTGTTTTTTTTTAATACTGTCAACTTTCAAATGTAAGATCCTAGAGGAGAGAGGACTGTTTCATTTGTTAATGGATGTGGGCACTTCTAGTAAATACTAAATAACTCAAAACTTTAAATTAGATTAACCTTCCTAAACTTAAAAACATTTCAATTTTGTAAGATTTTTTTTTTTTTAAGAAGAGCATTTAGCGGGTTTCAGAGATATTTCTTAGATGCTTTAATACCAAACCTGGGGAAACCCTTCTATTAAATGAACCCAGACTTTCTTATAGTGGGCATTTAGTTAGTCTGTGAAATGATCAATTATCAATACTACATTAATAAAGGCAGTTTAGCTAGCATTTGGATTCTCTTGCAGGAAGTGCATATGGCTCTACGGCAAAGGACACAAATCTGAATCACGTGGATTTTTATTCGTTATAAGCGTGCTATTCAACTCAGTTAAACAAGTATTTGAGGAGATATTTGAAAAGTGGACCAGGTTTTCAGGGCACCGAAACAGAAGTCGGAGACCCAATAGTTTTCTGCAGTTTTGATTCCCCTGATCTGAGGGGGGAAAAAAAAGTGTTTGATTCTAGATTCTAGGACCCGGGCTAACCTGATTGTCTGCAGCACAAGAGCTTAATGAATAATGGGATCTGAGCGATAAATAAATGTCAGAAGGAACTTTACAATCATGACTTACAAGCAATAATCTGATTTAGAAAAATATTAAATTAGGGCCTAAATGGAACGCGGCGCTTGAACGGTTCCATTTGAGGGCCGCAGATTGCGCTCTGTAAGTGGTGCTGGTGGGCAAAGGGCGTTTGTTTCAGCTGTGGCAGGAGTGTGATTGATGCCCCTGCTGGTGCAAGCCTACTGACCACCTTATTATTACAGCAGCTCTGAGGTTTGTCGCTGGGCTGTGCAAACAAATGATCGACATCATGTGGGAATGGCAGTAAGTGGAAGGGCCTCGGTGGAAAACACCGTCTGTGAAACAGGCTTTTCAGCCCAGAAGTTAGCTACCGAGAATGTAAAAACAAAGGTCTTTGCAAGAGAGACAGTGAGCAAAGCATGATGGATAATCTCGACCATGCACATAATTGCTTCCAGGTGTCTGGCCACTTTATTACTCTTGGGGTTATGCTACCACCCTGACAATGTTTTCTTTCTCAAACACGGTAACTCCTCAGAAAGCTGGTGCCAGCAGTTACTGTTAGCCACATCACCCTAGGTTTGACTCGGTTACAGCCCAGTCTCCAGACAACTGCCACATTAGGGAGATTTAATAAGGTAGGTGCATAAAATGGAGTTTGGGGAAGCCCCATGAAAAGTCAGCTGTGGGCTGGAAGTTTGTTTTCTCCATCTGGGTTAAGTTGTCAACTGCTAGAGGTATTGATAATTTTTTCAAAGGCAGCTTCTTTTCTCCACTGCATGATACTTTCAGATGAAGTCCATAGCTCTCTCTCTCTCTCTCCCTCTTTTTTTTTTTTTTTAATTTAACTGATTGGATTCCTAATGCCATTTTCAAAGATTTGTGGTATCCACAATTTACTACTTAATGATTTAATTCAGATGCAAACAGAATGAAAACATAAAGTGTTCTTGCCTGCATGTCAACACCTTGAAGAAAGTTGAAGCAGTTTTCTTAATCACCTGCTTTTCTAGGCTAGAGAAAATAATGTGAAAGCTTAAAAATGCTGTCATGTTTCATTTCTAAAAATCTTGTTCCAAGAATAATAATTCAAATTCATATGTTTTTAAAATTCCTTGAGATAGCCAGAATAAGGTACTGTTGATAATTCAATATCTGGTTTTAAAAATTGCTAAAAAGAAAAAAAAAAAAAGACCTAAGTCTTGTAAATGAAAATAAACATATATTTTGTAGCGACTCACAGCTCCCCTCCTTCTCAGGATCCCTAAAATCAGTGGAGAGGGAGGGAATATTTTTCTTTTTTCCTTTAAAGATTTTATTTATTTATTCATGAGAGACACAGGCAGAGGGAGAAGCAGGCTCCATGCAGGGAGCCTGATGTGGGACTCGATCCCGGGACTCCAGGATCATGCCCTGGGCGGAAGGCAGGCGCTAAACTGCTGAGCCATGCAGGGATCCCCGGGAATATTTTTCTAAAGGTGGAAATAAATGATAGGTTTGATGAAAAAAATTGTGGTATATGGGATAAATACAATAACTCATCTACTTTACCATTAGGTAGGATTTGACTTAAAACATCCTCAAAAGAGGATATTTATAAATAAAAAATATATACACACGTATATATATTATTACTTTATGTTTCTATGTTTTAGACTCTTACTTTGAACTCTCACAAGAAAAATGTCATGAAACTGTGGGAATAATTTTATCTTTATTAAAATTTCTTATTACTCTATCATTTGAAAAACTCAATCATAGTTTTTAGAAATGTCCTTTCATGTTATACACTGACTGGCATCTGCAAGATGAAGCTACTGCCCTTGGGGCAGAGGCTTTTACATCTCAGGACACCTCTGGCTGGACCATCAATCATCTCTTTTTTTCACATGTGATTGTGTTCCTCTTCTCTTTTTGACCTTATCTAATATATTCAATTCAAAGTACGCAAAGGTTGGGTCTTCCATGTAAAAATTCAAATGTATTTTTACTTGCATGGCTCAATCAAATTTTATACTAAAAATGAATCGTGTTGGAATACAGACCTAATCCCCAAGGATGCACTGAAGCATCACTTTTGACCTGGGTGAGGCCAAATGCATCTGCACACTGGCAGGGGGGCCACAGCGGAAAGCAAGATGATTATTAAAAAATATAATGGTGTGAGAATTGCAATGAATTTTAATAAACTCATCTTTCTGCAATGTAAATTCATTTCTTCTACAAGAATATATAAATATATATATTTATTTATTTGTATATGAATGGTCCTTCTTATTATAAAGATAATAACAGTAACTTTTGCTATTCAAGACTGCTACACAAAAAGCTTTTATTTTGTACAAGCAATTTAAATGGGGACCTGGAGTAAACTATTTCAAATGCTATTGACAAGTGCAACCATGACTGAAGTAGTGGATCTAGAATATAAAATAGTCTGCAAGTAGGTCTTTTGTAGACATCTGGCCTAGTTTTGCTCCTTCGAGGACACTGTGCTTTGGCCTGCTTTTGCCCAATCTGCCCTCATTTTCTGGCCCATGCTTGCCATGGAAGTCTCTTTTTCTCTGTTGCCAGTTAAATGACTGATCCAGTTCTCTTGGTCCCACTGTTTCTTGACTGCCTTTCCCCCTCCTCTCAGTGATTGAGAGGACTACCTACTGAGTAATAACTGCTGGCTCCTTCATATAAGGCTCTTGAAACTTCCCTCAGAATAGACAGTCTGCAGCACAACACCCTCGAAATGCTTGATTTTGCAATATGAATCCAGCCTAGGGTCTTTGAGAACCTTCTCTGAAAGTGAAGAAGTTATAAGTAAAGAAGGAACAGTAAGTGGCTCTGGAAGGTGATAGCCAAAACAAAAGTCTTCACTTCATTGAAGGCCTTGGAAATATTTTTGGCAAAGGAACCATGCTCTAGTGTCATTATTTTCCTCTTACTGGTGTTGAACGTTCTAGAATAAGGCCACCAGAAAATAGGTGAGAAAAGTGAAAGCTTAATGGCATACAGGAGGGTCAGTCTGAAAGTGAGACTGACGTACCTCCTTGCAATTAGCAGAGGTTACACACACACACACACACACACACACCCCCGGTGTCTAGGTTGGCCATAGGGGATCAAGGCAGCTCTAACTCAGTAGTTCAATTTTCAGAAGCAGATTGCTAAGTCCAGGACAAGAATGTTCTGTGGTCATTAATTTATCAAGAAAATAGTGCTTTGGTTTGAGTCTTCTAATTCTTTTTACCCATGGCTGTGCAAAGATCTTAAGCTGTTACCATGGTGCTGACTCCTGCCCTCTACACACCTGACTAGGTGAGTTGGCTCATGCTCTGCCTTGCCATTACCTACCTCTGAGATTGAATTTTCTCAATCTGGAATATCCTTCCTCACCTCTACTGACCCAAACCTTAACCACTGCACATGGCTTAAGTTCAGATGTCATTCCCTGAAGTTGTCTCCGATCACCTTGGCAAGAACTGATCTCTCCTTTTGAAGTCCATATAGGTTGATCGTAACACACTATAACATTTACCTCTGTGGCCTTCCAGTGTAGTCACTTGGTTTTTATCCTATTCCTATAGGGTTTGAGGCCACTCATTGGTGAGAAAATTGATATGTGCCAGATATCGTGTTACATATGTTTTGTATCTAATCTCCTTTAATCTTGGTGAGTCATCTCTGATCTAGCTATTATTGTCCTTGTTTTAAAAATGAAGAAACTGAGGCCCAGAGAGTTGAAAGGGACTTGCTCAGGTCCCATGGGTGGTAAGTGGTAGGGTGGAGATTTTGATTCAGGTATGCATGACTGCACAAAACATGCTCTACTTCATACTGACACGCTCAGGGCAGGGACAGGAACTAGTTTTTATTCCTTCCAGGGACTATTAGATATTTGTTGATTTAATTCATGAGTTTGACAAATCACTTGGCATTTAGCTTTGTAAACATTGTATTCTAAAGTGGTTGAAAATGGCATTACAGAAAAAGAAGTGAATTTTGTATTTGGCATTGTGGCTAATTGATTCCATGCTATTTTAACATCATAGTATCCAGCAAATAAGGTAAAATGATAAGAAGAAATGATTGATTTGATGGAGGGTCCTTAAATTTCCCCCTATTTTATTGCAATTTTAGGTATTGATAGATTAAAGAAATGTTGGGGGCTATCATCTGCCGGTAGCACATAAAAGACATGACCTTCTGGCTTTCTTGATTTCCTTATAACAGATTGAGTGAATGTTGAACTTCAGGTCATCCTGTGAACACACACACGTAGTCAGGAGTCACAGTTTCTAGGGAAGTAAGAGTTTTGAGTGTAGTTTAATGTCCCTGGAATTGAGGTCCATTTCATGGGAACCTGAGCCAAGACAACATAGAAAGTCGAAACACTAGATGTGCTACAAGGCACTCTGCTGACCAAGTGACTGAGCAAAGAAAGCACAAAGGAGGCAGTAGGGAGGGGTGGGTCTTCACACCAACTGAGGAGACCCTTGGGGTAAAGTGGAGAAGCCACGTGGCTTTCACAAGCAAGGAGGAAGGGCAGCAACAGAGTCAAGATGACAAACTTTTCAAGGGTAGGGGCCAAATAGGGGTTCACTCTTAACTTCTACTCAGCAGTTTGCTTGGTCTGTTGTGCTCAAAAAGTGCTTATTGAATGGATGACTACTAGAAGCTCCATGGAACTGTGCTTTTGCCAAAATACAAATTATGTTATGTGAGATGTTGACTAACACTTTATATGAAACCAAGAGACTCATTATTTGTGAACACTTGTGAAAATTCCTGAGGATTATTCTGAGGTAGGTAGGATGGAAATGGGGGCTGAGTGACAGTGATTTCCACAGTAGGAGTTAAGCTGGAGATCAGTGTTTCTTTTCTTCTGGTCCCATTATTGCCCTGAGGAAATGTGATTAACATGCTTATGTATTTGTGCTGAGATTTACATCATGGGAGATGGCTCCCAGGATAATAAGATGAGAACTCTTGGTAGTTGTTTTGTCGTTTTCAGGGATCGTTTGGTAAATTATTTTTCCCCCCAAATCTTAAATGGGCCCCGATATGGCCAGAAAGAGTTTATATAACTTCCCAAAATACTTTATATAGTCCTAGGGGCTGATGTGGTCCCAGGAGAAGCTATTTCCAAATTTAGTTTACAAACACAATAAAACAGTATGTGTGGCAAAAGGTTTGAAGATATTATGAAATAATTCAACCCTGATCTTCACACCAGTTTAACTCACCATCTATAGTCTGGGATAATACTTCTAAGACTGCTGATTTTGAATTCCATTTTGAGCTTGCAAGCCTTTTTAAAAACCTCATTTCCTTAAAAGGAACAAGAAGCCCTGTTTTGTCCCTCACAGAGGAATTTGTGCAGGAAACAAGAAGGTAACAGGGTTAGTTATTTGAAGCAGATTCCTGCTGTGTGCAGCATCGTTGACTAAATTGCATCTCAGGCTCCAAAGACAGTTTACTCAAAATAGGTACAAGAGCTTTCTGTTGATCCTAGAGAATAAATGGAATCAAGAACACACCATGCATCTTCTGCATTTCAGAACTCCTAGGGATGCTTCTGCCTCTCTTATTGAAACATGATGTAAAAATTCATAGTGAAAGGCAGATATTCTTGATTAGCACCTAGAAATTTTGCTGACAGTCTCTAAGTCTATATATTCAGCGGTAAGTCCCTAAATGAACTTGAGAAGCAAAGAACTATTTTGAGGAGAAAGAGAGCAGGACCTCAGAAAATGAAACTGTGTTAGCCTGAGGAATGACCCCAATTCTCAGGCAATGAATAAGACTTTTGTTTTGAGGGAGGTGACTTGATTCAGAGAAAAGAAGCAAATAGAACAAACCTCAAACTGGAGACATGGTTTCCTTGGCTTACAAGGCCAAAGGCAGCAGCCAGAACCCAGTGCATGGTGGTGTCTTCTGCAGTTGAATTTTCAGAGAATGTCATCATGTTGCACTCAGAAATGGAGTTAGCTTGTTTATTTATTTTTTTTGACATTGTTGATTAAGCCAATATGGGCGTTCAAGGTCTCTGACCAGATGGTCGCCGAATTGTCCTCTGTGTAGGGCCATCCATTTATCTGTTGTTTAGAAAGAAAACATAATCAAACTTGTAAAATGGTTAGGACTTGTATGCAGTCCAGACAAGCAGCCTGAGTTATGAGGGAACAAGGTCAAAGCTGAGGATAAAGGCAGATCTCAGAATAATGCTGGGTGAGGTGTGGCAAAAGGCATAGTTGGGAATAAGATCAAAAATGAAAAAATCAGGGTCAGAGTTGGAGGAAGAAAGGCAGGGGAGAGGATCCCAGGGCAGGATGCTGGGGAAGCCTTTCTTCTTTTCTTGAGGAGAAGCTGACTGTGCCTTCTGTGACAGAATAATAATGCTTTCAGTTTACGTAGAACGTTTGTACTGAAGAAATTTGGTTCTACAAAATATTGACAATTAGAGAACTAAATATTTTTAAAATTATATTATTCTTAAGAGTTCTTTTAAATCAATAAACATCTTTTTTGAATCTAAAATGTAAACTCTATAAAAGCAAAGAGCGTGTTTCATTCATTATTGAATTCCCAATGCACAGGACAGTATCCAGTAAATATTTTTTAAGTGACTAAAACAGAAATGAAACTCTCATGTACCAGGCACTATGTTAGATGCTTTGAAGACACATAGAGCTCCAATTTTCAAAAAGTCTATTAGGAGATTTAGGATATATTCATAAATAACCATATAAGGCAGAAAATGGTATCAGAGTAGACCCTACTCAATGAGTTTACAGTGAGGATGGTGTCTTCCTGGTAGGTAGGAAGTTGGGGGTAGTAAGGGAAGACTCTACGGGGCTATTTATTTTTTTATTTAGGCTTTGTAGGATAGGGTGAGTTTAGAAATGGCAGAGATGGATAAAATAGGTATTCCAAGTCAAAAACAATACATGAATGAGAGGATTTGAGAAAGGTAGGGGACACTGAGTAGCTCATTTCAGCTAAAGTGAAAACTAGCTACATAATGGGGGCGTGGGAAGGAAGGTGGAGAATGTGCATCAGGATAAATTAAATTCATCACAGAAAGGAGTTTGAATTTTTGCTCTATTCTGAAAGGATGGAGAGGTATTGAGAGTTTTTCAAAAGAGGTCAAGGTTGTATTGTGAAGACGCGTTTGGCAGTAGGATAGCTGATGAATTTGAGAAGAGTGAGGATAAAGGCAATGAGAGAGCCCATCGTGGGGGCCAGGCAAAAGTATGAGCATTTGAACCCGGGTGGTAATAATGAGGGTAGAATGTGCAGGTGAATGTGAGACATATCACAGGTGCGGGTGGATTATCCAGGAATAACTGTTTGATGTAGAATTGGAGGCGTGGGGGTGAAACTTGGGAAAGAAATCAGAATAAGAAAAAGATTTGGAAACCATTTGTATAGAGTTGTTAGTTGAAGCTGTAAAAATCGAACCAGGCACCAAGTGAGCAAGAGCAGAATGAATAGGGAGTTTTGCCAAGGGAAGATCATTTAGGAGAATTTATATTTATGGAGATGATTAAAGAAGAACTGGAGAAAAATGCGGAGGAAAGATTGTCAGAGACAGAAGAGAATGAGGAGCTTGCATTATGGAAACCTTGGGAGAGAGTTTCAACGAGTGTCCATGTCTAATGGCTCCTGATGCTGTAAGAAGGTGAACAACAGGAAGTGAGAAAAAAAAAATCTCTGCCAAAACAAGTTCATTACAGACACTTAAGAAAGTGCACAGTGATAACATTGAGGAAATGGTACAATCCACCAATTCTGGAAGTTTGGAGATTTAAGAGCCAAACATTGAGGAAATGGTACAATCCACCAATTCTGGAAGTTTGGAGATTTAAGAGTCAAGAGAGTAGTGTCTTGATGGGTGCTAAAAGAATTGCAAAAAAAAAAAAAAAAAAATCTTACAGATAGGAGAGGTTGTATGGCTTGTTAGGTGAATGGAAGGAGGTGAAGAAAGAGGGAGGCAAGGGGGGATAGAGACAGAGGCAGAGAAGAAAAGAGACAGAGATGGAAAACGGATGGAGCATTTGGGAATATCCCAGAATCGACATTTTTTCCTCTGATTCTTTCCAGTAGGGCCTGGAAAAGGAGCTTAGTAAATAAGAGACGTTGAATTGTCTTTTGAGTATGGAATGTTTACCTGAGCTCTGCTTTTGCCAAGACCCAAATTATGTTTTTACAGAAGATCTTTCTCCTATTATTTTGTTATCATTTGCTGGCCAGAGTATCCTCCGAGTGCTTCTCCTCTGCCAGGTTGGAAACACAGACCTACACGTTTGGTTCCAAAGTATAAAAACTTATTGTTGGATGCATCACCATGACCTATTCATTCACGTGAATGGCCCAGATTAGTATGGCCCGATCAAGTCAGTCTGTACCTTTTAAAAGCTGTTTCTGCTTGTGTCTGGGCATGAGTTTTCGCTGCGTTTGGAAATGGAAGCCAATGCCAAAATTACACGCATATTCGTAAACTATAAACAAACACACAATTATACATACACAATCCGACACACCCCCTGTAATAATAAAACTGAAACCAAAGGCACCACACAAAATACTTTTTTGCTTTGCTGGCGGAGGTTGTGGAAGGCTTTTTGTAATACTGGGCTCAATTTTCCAAGTTTATTACAAGTCCACAATTAAAGATAGTACACACAAAAGAATTATTCTCAGATGTAGGATTGCAGTACTGTTTGCAACTCAAATATGCACTATCTGGGGTGCTGTTTGAGGTTCAGGACATAGGGCTTTTAATTGTATGTAGCCCTGGTCATGTTTTCAACATATTCTTGGAAAAGTTCTTTTATTTGCTTTTTAGCGTACACGGGCCTTTGCAATTTGTTCTCTTATTTGGACTGTATAAACAGCATCAAGATGCTTTTTTCCCTTCATTCAAACAAACAATGGCTTTGTAACTAAGAAGAAAATTAGTAACAGGTGAAAGTTTATTTTTAATGATGTTGAGATCAAGTTGCTGTTTAACTTACAGAGCAACCCCCCCCCACGTCTCTTTTAATGTTTCAAAATTATTTATAAATTAAACTTACACAACCTCTAAACATGCTCAGAGCATAAAAATGGCCTCTTTATTTTATATTACTAACAGAATACGAAGGATGTTGCTTTGTTCTGACTTTTTTCTTTGCAAACTTATTTTTGAAACATCTTGCATTATAAAAATTTACATAGAGCTGTCTTGGAGATTTTTAATTTTGTACTTGTATATAAATCAAAGTTCTGTTCTCGGAATTCTGTTTCTTATAAAATCCATACTAATGTTTGCTTTTATTAGGTATGTTTTATATTGTATATGTATTTGTTTATGTTCTATTTCATTGTGTTACATGATTATGTCTTTTGGGGACTTTGTAGTTGTCCTATTTCATCACTGTAATTTACAGATTTATAACCACCAATCTAGTAAAAATATTTACTAAGGGTTAAATCCTCCCCATCCCTTTCCTCTTTCTTTAAAAACCACGGAATGTCTAGAACCTATAGAACAACATAAAGAGTGTTAATCAAGATCTAGTTTTGCTCAATATATCCCAACTTTTATAGTAAATTTCTATAGAAACAAATTAAATATTGAATGAATCCATTAATGATAGTTTTATAAAGTATTTGGGAGAGAAGGAAGATGGGTTTCGGTTCAAACCAAGTTTTATGAGTTAAGAGATTCTCAGAAATGGAGGGTGCCTGTGTTACATAGTCAGTTACGTAACGGACTCTTGGTTTTGGCTCGGGTTGTGATCTCAGGGTGGTGAGATTGAGCCTGGCATCAGGCTCTGAGCTCAGTATGAAGTCTGCTTAAGTTTCTTTCTTTCTCCTTCTCTCTTTGCCTGCCTTGATCCTCTCTGAAATAAATAAATCTTTTTAAAAACATGGAACAAGGGCCTTGAAAGGTAGAAGGGTCCTTCCTCCATAAGTGGTTTGATGATCCCCAAGGGAGGAGGGATCCTCCTTAGGTGAAAAATTGTCAATGCCTGGTTGGACATGTTATATGGGGTGTTGAGAGTCTACCGGTCTATGGGAATTGCCAACTTAAGGGTGATTCCACAATGGGTCCAATCAAAAGAATGGATTTTGAATACTGGGGTGTGATGTGGTGGGTGGATAGGTTTGAGGAAGGGGAATTTGGTGTATTAGCATCTTGAAAATGATTTTGGTGACAAGCTAGAATTTCATTTTCTTCCAACATTAGGGGTTTTCTGTTGAAGGTTTAGGCTTTTGACTTGTAATGGTACACATATGAATATTCCAAACGTCACATCTTGTCCCAAGTTAAAAAAAAAAAAAAAAAGGTTGATTAGCATGTAAACTCCGAATGGGTGTCTTCTTCCTCTGGCCTTCGGCATTCTTGTGTGACATTCTATAAATTCTTGTGAATATGAGATTCTGCAAACAATGCACAGGTTTAGTCTAATTCCATTTAATAAACAACTTATTAGATATCAGTTATGTGTAATAATTATGCTAGCATAAGACCCAGTCCTATAATTAAGGGTTTTGCATCCAGAGGGGTAGAGAGTAGATACAAGACTTAGATATTATTACTACTCTTCCATTCTCTCCCTCACAGTCCCTTTCCTCCTTTCCCACTGAATGAGTAAATCTAGCCTAGGGAGCCAAGGCTGGTTGGGAATAGGTTAGCTTGACAAACAAGTTCTGCTAAGGAGGTTTCAGAGGCTTAGGGGTAAATCAGGGCATAGGGAAAACTTCATTATTACTTCAGCCAGGGAATGAATCCTATTCATCCACTGATATCAGTTGATACCAGTGCCCAACACATAGAAGGCACCCATCCATGCTGACTTAACCAATGAGGGAGCAGGACAGATTCCATTGTCACCCGTCCCACCTACTTTTCTAAAGCCTCACTCCCCTAGCCATTGGCATAACCACTGTTATCATGGTACCAGGAGCCTCCTAAATGCCCTCCCTTTTCTAGCTTTAAAACAGAACTACTATTCTCTAAGGAGGTCATGTTGTTTATCCCTGCCCTGGAGTGAATGAATCCCGGGTTTCTATAAGTGTTTGCATTTTAAAAACAAGCACATTGATCAGATACCTAACTAGCTAGTGTGAGGTGATGGGGGACAGCATAGAAAATAGAGTTCTGGGTTGGATGCTCCTAGTCTGCTCTTCACATTTGCTCACCTTACCTTTTTCAAGGACAAAAATGTATGGAGTCAGCTTTGCAGAAACAGATCATTAACTGCTACCTTCTCCTGCTTTTGAAGAGGCTCTGCATCTCAGCGGCTCAGAAGGAGTTGTTGCTTTAGTGAGAGAGTATTTGTTTCCAGAGCACATCACGCATACTTGAAATCTAGGCTCCCAAATTGGGGGTGGGGGCTCTTGGTAGTCTCCTGAGGAACAATTCTAAGCACATTATCAGCATTGTTCCCGTTGCTTATTGTTACCCCCAAACACACAGACTTAGAGGTATAAGCAACAACCATTTAACTCTGCTCACGATTCCATGGGTACAGATTCACATATCAGATAGCCCCACCACATTTGGGGCCTCAGCTGGGAAGGCTCAAATGACTGGGGCTGGAATCACCTGAAGAATTACTTGGTCACGTGTCTTGCACCTGAGCTGGAATTACTCCAAGGCTCAGTTGGGATATATTTACCAGCACACCCACATGTCCCCTTTCCATGTGGCTTAGGCTCCTCACAACGTAGTAGCTGTGTTCTGAGAGGAAATGCTCCCAGAAGAAATGTTAGGGGAGTGAGTGTTCCTAGAGAACAGGGGAGGCTGTGGGGCATTTTCCCCCTAGCCTGGGAGGTCGTGAATCATCACTTGGGCCGCACTCCATTGGTTACAAGGGAGCCCCTAGGCTGGCCAGATTCAAGAAGCGAGGAAGTACACTCCACCTGTCGATGGAGGAGAGTCAAGGTGGCACAGTGGAAGAGCATGTGGGCTGGGAGTTAATGGTGTGGTCATGTTCAGAAAATACAGTTGGCCACAGCACTTAACAATGTTGCCCCTTATTAGTATAGCCCATACTTCACACACATAGTCTCCAATCCTCTCAACCGCCCTGCAAGGTAAACATTACTCTCATTTCTGAGCTAAAGAAACTGAGGCCAGAGGAAGCTTGGAGACTTGCCCTAGGCCACACAGTGATAAAGCCAGGATTGTAGCCTGGGTCTGTTTTACTCCGAAGCCCACACTCCTTCCATTATATGACATTTTTATATTAGATTATATGGGGAATGGGGAAAATTGTGTTTAAGAGAACTAGTTTGAACTTGTTATGGTAATTAGCAAATTATAAGGGATTATATAAACTGAAATAAATATATGTTCACATTTGAGAAATGAGAAAGTCCCACACAATACAAGTCATTTTCCCTTCTTACTGATTATTATTATTATTTTTTGGTCTACCCTGGAACAAGTTGAAAATATGAGGTAAACAGGAACGTAGACTTTCTAAATGTAGGCAGTGTACAAGTTGGCTATTATTGGGGTAGTCAGATGCTTTGGGGGGAAGAGAACAATACACCCCAAACTTTGCTATCCTTGAACAACAGATTATCTGAAAAACATAACAATATGTGGAAGACACATTGTGAGAGGGAAAAATCATGATTGATTTTAACTATAGCCCTTGTTTCACAATTTTCCAGTGTATCTCTTTATGGGCAATCTGACATTAATTAAAAGCAATTTGTTGAAGCATTTGTGATGTATTAGAATTTTTAAGATGTTTTATTTTCAAAGGAAATGCATACATGCCAAATGCTCTCTTTGTATCTGTAAGTGAATGTACATTTCTATGACCTGGAAGCAGCTGAAAAGGTAGAAGGTAAAATTTTACAAAATGTATACAAATATTACATTTCTGGTTCTAGAGTCTTCCTGCCTGTGTGTCTATGTATGTTGGAGGGAGTATGGGGGTGATAAAACTGGGGAACTGCTGGGAGAAACATGCTGTTTTTTCTATGAGGAAAAATATTGCTTTAAAACTAGGTTTGATTTATGTAACTTGCATATATTTACTTTAGAGAACAAAGGGTAAATTATCAGGCCTCCGAATGACCAGTAAATTCCATGGACACAGATTCCTTATAATAGTATGCTGTTATGTTTTCTAGATAAATGTGTTAATAATTTATAACTCCCTGGCAGTTGGAGTGGCAATCCTGAGGTGTTTTCAGGGAATGGAACCTCAACTCTGATATATGTCGTTATTGCTAATTGAGCATTTGTGTCATTATTCACAGTTTGATTTTTAAAGTTTCCTCTCCAGAGTTCGCATGCAACATTGCTACAAGCAACGGGCATATAGGATTGTCCGTAGAAAGCACTACAGTTTCAGAATCTGGGAGGGAGTGGGTTTTTCTGGAAAGGAAAGCTCAGGAACCAAGAAAGGCAGGAACTACCCTTCCTCCCTTGGCCTCTGTGTGAGTTTACTAGGGCTGCCATAACAAAGTGCCCCAAACTGGGGGCCTTAGACAACAGAAATTGATTGTCTCATAGTTGTAGAAGCTGGAAGTCTGAGATCAGCATGTCAGCAGGGTGAGGGAAGGGGCTGCTCCAGGCCTTTCTCCTGAGCTGTAGATGGCCATCTTCTCCCTGTGTCTTCATATCGTCTTCCCAAATTTCCCCTTTTATAAGGACACCGGTCATATTGGATTAGAGCTCACCCTAAATGACCTCATCTTAATTTGGTAACCTCTGTAAAGACTCTATCTCAATAAGGTACCATTCCAAAGTACTGGTCATTAGGACTTCAACATATGAATTGAGGGCAGGGGGACATAATTCCATGCATAACTGACTCCATCCTGAATTTTGACTTGGAGGTATTATCTCTTCAGGAGAACAACAGATATGGAATGGCAGGTGTTTGAGACTCTGGCCACACAAAATTACCCAGAGAAAGGATACAACAGCTCCTAGTGTGAAGGTGATTATATGATCTGTCATGTGAACAGGGACACATGAGAACAGAGTGGGCACAAACCAGAGGACATTCTGGAGGGCCTCCCTACTCTTGCCATTTTGAGAATCCCCAGTTTAGAATGGATGCATTTCCACAAATGGTGCTCACGATTCCTGGCAGTCATTGTTTTGCACATGGCATGATCATAGTAACAGTTACCGTGGTCTGAGCAGTAGGCATGTGCTAGTTACTGCCCCATAAGCCCTACGATATTCTTCAAGGCAGGTGTTGTTTTCATTTTACAGAAGTGGAAAATGAGACCCAGAGAGAGTGATTTGAAGGAAGTCACACAGCTATTAAGAGTGGATTCCTATGCTGGTTATCCTGTTGTCAAGCCTATTGCATCCAATCCTGTACCTCTCTCCATTTCCCTCTCCCCCATTCTCTCACCCTCCATTTTGTTTTGAACATTGCGTACAGGCCACCCTGGCATGCAGCCAGCTGATGTGGGGGTACTTTTTTTTGCGTCTGAATTCGCACTTTCCACAAAGGACTGGTCTCATAAGCATGCACCGAGAAAGGGCTGTTGGTCTCGTGTTGTTTCTACAACCACACATACCCAAAGCAATCCTGACTCTAGAAACATGTGGTCACAATACATTTTATTAAGTTGACTTACGTAGTGTCATAGACAGTTCTTTTAAAAATCTAGATGGATGGTGCACACATGTCCGGTTAACTAGGACAGGTTTGGTGAGCTTATACCTCCAACATGCCACCTGAAGCCTTTGCCACTAGTCACATACTTGGGGTCTTGCCACTCTGCTCTCACAACTCATCATTTTAAAGCTACTTATGAGACTAAATTTTAGTACATGATTGCACATATAGCACTTAGCAGGGTTGATAATTATGGCCTTTGACCAAAGAAAAAGGATTAAGTGATTCAATTCACATTTAATCATTTTTATTTCATTCTGATGCAGAAATCCATTTCCTTTAGAATGAAATAAATGATTCAATCTTCCTCCAGGGAAGAGTTAAGGTAAATGCAGTTGCCACATAAAATCCAAATGGCTCAAGGTAATATTACATATTTCTAAAAGTAGGCAGTTGGAGATGGAAATGAAACTTAATAACAATATTGCAAGCATGCCCTGGGATTTTATTGTAAGTTTATTGCAATCATAAATATGGAATTTACATGCAATATATATATTTCAATATTATATTTTGTTAAATTAGTTCAGCATTTAGTCATTAACTTGTTGGTGGTATGTTACTTATAGTCCCTTTGCATTACATACTCGACTTCTGAGACCCACAAAATGAATTAAAAATCAATTCTTTGCCTTCACAACATATTCTAAAAGAGAGTTTATGTATTCTCAGTATTTTAACCACTTAGGAGGTTTTTGACTAAAACACCTGTGAAAAATTAAATCTATTCTGTCATCTGTGTGTGCGTGTATGTGCTCGTGTATGCTTGTGTGTGCGTGTGTGTAAAATTGAGGAGTTGACATGGAAATTAAGCCATAAACGACTTAATGACCCACCTAACGATCTACAAAGAAATCAAATGACTTCCTTCTCTAAATTCCTAAATGAAACTCCCAAGGCAGTCTATCATATTCATTCACCAGGGAAGCCCACATGTCTGATTTTAGCTCCCATTTTCTCAGCACACACTTGAACAAATCCCACACCCGGAGCTCAGGAAGGTGGTCAGTGCTGTGAACTGTGGGAAAGGCATCCTGTGCACTTCGTTTTCCCTCCCACTCGTCTTCCATCTTCTGTTTCTGGGTCTCCTCTCCCTCCACATCTTCACATTTCTCCCACAAGGTGTGGAGAAATGTGCCACCACCCCCTCCTCCTATTTAGCAGTTAGGAGCAAGGCAGCCAATGGTTTCCCTAAATTCCTCTTTCCAAAGCCAAGCCAAATAGATTTGGACAGTTGTTCTCCCTTGCTTTGGACTACCCTAGCCTTCCTCAGAATGATTATGAATTTTGGAGGTAATGTCAGAAAGAGACTTTGAGCTGATTCTATCAACCCTATTTATAATTTCTGAGAATCCTATTTATCAATTCCATTTATAAATGGGCGCCCATAATATAAGTATAAATGTAAACTTATTACACGTAGTTTTAGGAAAGAAAAAAATATTTCAAAGGTCTCAATCTGTAGTATTTGTTAAAACATTAGAGTGTTCTGAAACCTCATTATAATATCATTTTAGGGTTCAAGTCACACCACTGCACAAACACAGAGTCTTCCAGTACTTTTTGTAACAAAATTTTCTTGGATGAAATTCAAGATAGATCAAGTTTATAGTCACAAATTGAATTGTTCTATCCCAGATGTAAGCTGTGTCCGCGCCCAAGCCACCTACTAGTGAAAGTATGTGGATAGTGAATACTGACTACAGAATTTTTTACAGTGGGGATTGGGGTGGAAAACTGGACCTTGTGGCAGAGAGCTGCTTTTGCATGGCAAGCACATTTTTTTTTTTTTAGAATGTCTGTTACAAATCAATTAAAATAGCAGGCTTCTACTTCCAGATGCTTTTGTTTACACCTTATTAACATTGAGAAATGCCAAGCATCTACATTGAAAAATATTATTTCATTTTAGTTAGGGAGATTCAAACTCTGTCACACATTCAAGCCTCCCCTCGTCCTCGCCCCCTTGTGCTAAGACTAGTGAAAGTTAAAGCAATTTAAGAAAAGAACCAAACACACAAAGCTGAGTTTTGAACATGTAAACTGGTTGGTTGATTCCAGTGTTTGATTCCCCATCCCCCATCTCCCATAGCCTGACATGTATTAGGAGATGATGCAATTGTAAGCATAACATAATTATGGAAAGAGGAAGAAAATACTAAACTTCGGAAAGTGAAAAAGTCCTAATGATGCATATATGAGGCCATATTAGCAATGTTAATATTGAAATTTCTTCAGAAACTCAAGGAAGATTCTAAATGTGGTTTTCTCCCACTTGCTATGTGATTGTGTTTGGGGATTGAGGTTGGTGTCTTTCTTGCTGGCATCACCATTTCCAGCTCACTCTTTCTCCCTCTTCCTTACACACCTCAGATTTTCTCCTCCAATCCTCAGAATTGAAGGCCCCTAGGCCCCCTTTTGAAGCCAAAAGAGGCTTGGTTGTTCTACCCCATAACTTGAGAATTTTAGCTTTTGTTTGCTGGCTCGCCATCTCCATTCAAAAGTGCTGGGTATTTCAACATCCATGTAGACAGTTTTCAAGGACCTGAGTCTGAGTTCCTCTCTTCCAGTTTTCTAGTCCTCCCTCTCGTTGTAGTTATCAACTCCAATGGTCACACATACCATAGGCCTTCTAATTGCCAGTAATAGCACCTCTTTCATAATAGTAATTTAAAGCATCACAGTCTCTGATTCCTTCCTCCTTTCTTTCCAATTTACTCCCTCTAGACCTTGTCTGATACAATTCTTTGACCCCACTGGGAGAGACAATTCATTGATTCTACTACTCTTTCATTATTTTACCTTCACTTCTTGTCCCCATGCCTCTCTTTACTCGAATTCCATCCTATCATGTTTCTTCATCTTTATCATTGTCATCACCTCCACTGCCTTACTCCTCTTTCCCCCTCTTTCCTTCTTTTTCTCTTCACTGGGCTCACCTAGAAAATCTAAACTGTGCACAAATTCAACCCTGCAACCATGTGGCTGGAAATGGCTGGAGAAAAAAAAAAGCCCTACCATACTGCCTGGTCTCACTGTAAATTCATGACCACCATCTTCATGTGGGTTCTTGGAGCCACCGGGCAATCCCATCTCGTCTAATGTCCCTAGTCTATTCACTGCATCAGACTTCTGGATGATTATTGCATTGCTTTTTCTCTTCTGTAAGCCCCTCAACTCCTTTGCCCCAACTCTAGGCTCACTTTATGGCCTTTCTTTTTTTATATCACTGAAAATCATATCATATATTCCTACCACGAAATCCACCAGCCCACTAGCACCTGTATCCATTACATTAGCATCCATCTATTACTATGGATCATGAAATACATGCTTTCTTTTCTCCTTTCCTCAAGGACACCACTTCAGCAATTTTTCATTCTTTCCTGGGAATTTATAGACTTTGCCTTCTATGGGTACAAAATTCCGCAAAGATACAAAGATGCTATAATGTATATCAGTTAAAACAAAAGAAAGAACACTTCTAGAACCTACTTTCACTCCTACCTACTGTTCCATGTCTCTTCACTTCTTTCCTGAAAAAAAAATTTCTTCAAAGATTTTAAAACTATGCTTTCCTAGTTCTACTGAGTATGTTTCAGTGGCTATGGAATTCCATCCAAATCATAAGCCAAAAAAGGGCGCCAGTGTACAGGGGAGAAGGCAGGAGAAGAAGCAGGTGTTTGCTGATCTGAGCCACTCTGACTTGATAACAGTTTCTGCCCCTCTAATCTCCCTTTTCATATATCATAATTATTAATAATCTTGTCCATGAAGATATAGCACAAAAAGGATTCAAAACCCAGAATTGCTTTAATTTTGTCAGCACTACTTTATGAGACATACTTTTTATATCCAAATACTGAAAGTTTTCGTAAACCTTAATCAGCATTTGGTTTGATGGCAGCTTTACAGGGGGTTTACTGGCAAAGTTGCTGAGCACAACGGACAGGCAGGAGGAAGTACCAGGGCAGAGCTCATTCAACATTAATTATTATAATCCTTTCCGTTAGAATATTTTCTAAAGTTTTAAAAATTGATAGTATATTCATTCAAGTAGCTCCTGATGACCATAAATTATATGAAGAATATTTATTCAGTCATTGCTTACAACTTTCTTTAAGCTTAGCAGCTAAGATGAAATCCTGCTTTCATACATCATTTATATTTGATGCTTTTTGAAAAGAAAATTGAGACTCAGTGCCCACCCACCTTGATGTACAAGTGACCCAAGCAGAAGAAAAAAAAGAGCAAAATTCTATGAATAAATAGAATAAATTGGGAAGTCAAAGAAAACTCCCTGGTCAAAAAGTAAAACCAAACCAAAATCCCATGGATAATTGAACTTTCCAGGACAGCAGCTAATGAGTTAGCCACCCTTGAGAAAGATGTGCCATAGACTTGATCCAGACTTCATTTCCTATTCTCATGGGAAAAGGTAAATGCTACTATTAAAATGGTTCTGCTCCTCTTAGACATCTTTGTCTCTATAGTTATAACATTGCACAATGTGCCTAAACACCCAAGTCATGAGTCCAGAAATTAGCATCTTTCAGTAGTCAAGAGATACAAAACTGCTGTTGAAATGGAATCTTGCTTGGAAAAACTATTAGAGACATAGGTTTTTGAAAAACACTGCAGGGTCCGATTGATTTATACTTTTATATTTTATGTATATGTGACTTCTGTACTTACTTATTCATTTTTTTCACCAAAAAAATTTCAGCATCAAAGCCATTCCTCAAGGCCATGTATAAAAATGTGAAAACCAAGGCGAATAAGAATAAACAAAAGCCATGTGTATCTGAGCGAGCTGTTTGAGGCATGCTTAGGAGATGCTGCCTTTAGAAGTCCTCAAGGCAGAGCTCAAAAGTGACCCAAATATCGTCATTTCTAAAAACTAGAACTGTTTTGATTTATCATAAAAAATAGATGCTCTAACTGTTCCTGAGAGCCATTTTTGTTTCTCATTCTCTCTTCCTGGAGGATACTTACTTCATGGTAAGAAGGAACAATGGTGACTTTTATTTTTTTTTTCCTTTTTTTCTTAGTGCCAGTCCCCTCCTCTTCCCTTTGGCACTTCTCTAGTCAGCAAAAGCCTTTTCAAAGCCCTCCCTGAGCTGGGGACTTTACAGCTAGCAGAGGCCAGAGTCCTGGCAAGAATCCAATTCTTATCATTCAAAGTCACTGTTGTTTCTTCTCTGGAGGGGATAGGAAAGGGAAGACAATTTCATGCATTGCTTCCAGCCAAAATAAGTCTTTATTTTGAATCTGTTAAAATAAGATCTTTTTCAAAATTCTTGATCTATAAAATTTTATGTAAATCTTGAAAAGTCATTTCTGCAGAAACCAGATTTCCTGACAGTTGCTTTCTATAATTCATTGGCTGGCTGTGGAGAAACCTTTTATCCAACATAAAATGTCTTTTATTAAAATCTTTGTGCCAAAAATAAAATAGAAAAAAACCCTATTTATAAGGCCCATGCGAAATCTATTTTTACCATCTTATTTTGATAAACTGTTTCAGTCATACAAAATAATGGCATAAAGTAATATAACAAATAAATGTGTTTCTAGTACTCAGTTAAGAAATAAAACATTATAAGTGCAGTGGAAATCCCCTGTGTACCTTCTCCAGTTGCATTTCCCTCCACTTTATGCCTAACCTGGAGACAACTATTGCCCAAAATTCAGTGCCCATCATTTCTACTGTGATTTTATACTTTCATTCACTAAGTCTTCAAAACAAACTTAGCACCTAAGTCAAACAAAGCACATAAAGCAATAGAACAGGAATACAACAGTACAAGAATCTCTAAAAAATAGAGAGCTTTAGAGCTTCTTTCCACTCTAAAATTCCATGAGTCTATAAAATGTGGAAAATGTAGTGAATCAGCTAATTTGCTACTGAAACCAAATAGCAAAGCACATTGAACATTAGGGACCCAGTGAGGTTGTGAATTCTGTTTTCATTTAATTCAGCCATCTGTAGGATTAGACTTCGAATTTGGTGTTGAGAACTGAAGCTTTAGAAACAGTGGCTGTGCAGAAGCAACAGCTTTTCTAAGACTTCTCCAGCTTCCCTTTGTGGGCTCCCTCTGCTAGCTGGACAGCCTAGAGCCTCAGACTCATTTGTAGACTATAACTTGTTCACCTGCACCAGTTGGCTGTCCTTTGATGCATCAACTCTCCCTTTTGGGAAACATAGTTACAACTTGCCAGATCAACACAGACCTAAAAGCTTTCAGGTCCCCTCCCTGAACCTGCAGCTGAGATTTTAAAGGGTTGTGTTCATGATTTTTCCCCCAATCTGCAGGACCCTGAGAAGCAACAAGTCAAGCTAATGTATTCTTCATTGCCACTAAAATATTATTTAGTGGCTACTGCTTGTTCATTCAACACCTTGTCTTGTATGAGTATTTGATTACCAGTGATGATAGAGGAAGATTTAAATAACTGTTTTGTTGTAGCCTGCTAGTGTCCTTTCTACCAGTGGGCATAGGATCACTAATGCCTTAAATCTAAATTTATCAGATCAGTATTTCCAGATTCCCACCCTTATTGTTCTGTTCCCCAGAGCCAACGCTGGTAGCAGCAACTATTAGTGAAGATTCAATTGGGTAAATAGAAGAACCATGAGTATTATGAAATAAGAGATTTATACAGGAATTTTGTCTATACAATTATAAGACAAGCTGGAGCCATGAGAGTCTGAAAAGGGGAGCTGCAGGATCAGAGAATATTCACTAAGCCGCTCTCCTCAAGCCAGGCCCATCCATTGCCAAATATGAGCACAGAGAGCTGGTGGGAAAGAGTAAGGAAGGCCATCATCTCTGCATCTGGGGGAGAGCCTACAGTTACTAGTAGCCATCAGGCCAGCTGTCAGGAAGAAGAGGTAGATATGGGAGGGGGGACAATAAGCTGGACCCCAGCACCGGGTCATCTATCTCTTATTGTATCTACCAACCCTGATTCTCAGAGAGTAATGGCTGCTGTGTCATTTCTGCCCTCAAATCTTGTGCCAATTTCTTTTTTGGCCAGTTCTCACATAGAACCACAGAGAAAGGCAATGCTGGGAAACGGAGTTCCAGCTTAGCCAAGGGGATACAGAATGAAACCACCGTATCTTCTTATCTTTAGTTCTGGGCTCTGAATTCTGACTCAGAATCTATCCTCAGACTCAGAATATCTGACTTAGATCTGATATTTGTCTGCATATTTCAATTAGGTATGTCCTTTTCTCTAATTTCACCCAAATAACAGGCTTTCCTATTCTATCTGTATTTCCCTAGGATCTAGCTTCAGCCTGTAGCAATAATTGTTATATTTATGGCAACCAGCATCTTTTAAACACATTTGTCACATTTATGGGTTTTTCTGTCCCAAAATGTAAGCTACAACTCATCTTACCAGCTTACAGTCATCTAGATCCTGTAAATCAATTCACCACCATGATCTGAGACTGGTGGTAACATTTTAGAGGCAGCAACAGCAAAGTCCCAGTGGGTGTGTTCCGTGCTGGGCATCCCTAAGGGAGAGATGTGGTGCATGTTCCCACAGGCCTAGAAACGTTGAAGGTGCCCATACAAACATGCTGATATTGAGCATATGCATAATTCCTGGATGCAGAGACTGTAAGATGATTCCCTGGGGCTTCTGAAGGCCCATAGAACCCTCCTATATCCTAATATAGCATGGGACTTCTCAAACTTCAGTGTACATATGAAGTAGGTCTAGAATGGGACCTGGATTTTGTACTTCTAATAAACTATTACTGATGAGGAAGCTTCTGGTCTAACTGATAAAGGCCAAACCTATTTTCAGCTTTGCTACCTTCTTGCCATTGGTAGTGAGGCCAGAGTAGTGAGGAGTAAATAAGAATTCCAGTTGGTGGGATACCTGGGTGGCTCAGAAGCTGAGCATCTGCCTTCGGCTCAGGTCGTGATCCCGACATCGAGTGCCGCATTAGGCTCCCTGCATGGAACTTGCTTCTCCCTCTGCCTGTGTCTCTGCCTCTCTCTCTCTCTCTCCCTCTCTCTCTCTCTCTCTCTCTCTCTCTGTGTGTGTGTCTCTCATGAATAAATAAATAAAATCTTTTAAAAAGTTAAACTTAAATTAAATTAAATTAAAAAATAAAAAAAATTTACAAAAGAATTCCAGTTGGTAAATTCTGGTACCAGTGGTGACAGTTGCAGCCGGAGGTCTGGGGAGCTCTGTGTGTTTGGGATTCCAGTGGGGTGAACCTCCTGCTGCAAAAAGGTTATTTCTTTCTAACTGTTATTTACTTTCTAACTTGAGAGAAGAGGGGTTTCTCATAAAATTTTACTTACTATTTTACAATCTTCTAATTGTGATTGGCAATGCTAGATGACCTCAAGGCTTCCAGCACTGCCTATACATTGTTGGCTACTGTGTTTCTATGTCCATCCCAGAACTCACCCCTGAACTCCAGACTTGTAAATCTAAATATTAATTTGACATCTCCCCTGAGAAGTCGCATTTTAGATGTAATACAAGCCATTCTGGATCTCATGATATTTCCCCTAAACCTACTCCGTATGTAATCTTTCTCATCTCAGATAACAGTAACTCCATAATTTGAGTTGCTCATGTTTCAATCTTGGAGGCATTCAGCTCTTCCTTTGCAACTAACATCCAACTCATCAGCAAATTCTTTTTTTTTTTAAGATTTTTAAAAAATTTATTCATAGAGACACAGAGAGAGAGAGAGAGAGAGGCAGAGACACAAGCAGAGGGAGAAGCAGGCTCCATGCTGGGAGCCTGACATGGGACTTGATCCTGGATCTCTGGGATCACGCCCTGGACTGAAGGCGGCGCTAAACCGTCATCAGTAAATTCTTTTCAAAATCCAATTCTTCCCACCTTCACTGTTCTCACTCTCATCTAAATCACCATTCTCCCTCACTTGGATTAGAAGCCTTCCACTGCTTCTATCCTTCCCCTGCTTATCTGTCTTCAGGACAAAACCTAAAGTTTTACTGGTAAAATACATTGCTCAATCTACTCTTTTGCTTAAAATATGCTGGTGACTCTTCTTTCCTTTTGGAATAAAAAAGCCAGACTCCTCACAGTGGCCAAAAGGTCCAAAGCAATCTGGACTTTTGTCAATGTCTGACTTTGATGTTGTCAATGTCTGATCTTCTACAGCTTTGTTCCCCCATACCATTAGCTACAGCCAGACTGGCCTTGTTTACTCAGACACACCAGTCATGGGCCTATCCCAAGGGCCTTTGCACTGGCTAGTGTCTCTCTCTAGAATTTTATTCCCCCAGATATTCACATAGTTTGCTCCCACACGATCTTCAGGTTTTACTCAACTGTCTTGTTTTTCTCAATGAGGCCTTTGGTCATTCTAAAATTCAATCCCCTCTCCTGAGCTTTCCTATGCCCCTTTTCAGCTTTGGGGTTTTTATTACCATTGACCATAGCATAAATCTTGCCTTGTATTTTATTTGTTTTTCTCAAAAGATTCTAAGTTCCATGAGGGAGAGATTCTGTTCTGTTTATTGCCATGTCCACAGTGCCTAGAAACATGCCAAACATGCCTGGCACATAATGGTGATCACTGAGTGTTTGTTGAATGAATGAATTGACAGAGGAGAAGTTTAGTTGGTTTCAGGCCTGCCCCTGAAGAAGTGAATTTCAGGACTTGCAGGAAGATATAATCATAAAAGAGGAGTATTTAGTTCTTACAGATAAGTTAACACTGCATAGCACATTTCTTTATAGTAACGTTTATTCAGTAACAGGATGCAAGATGTATAGAACATATTCTTTGCTCCTAAAAATATGGAAGTCAAATTAAGATAAAAATATAACTACAAATTAAGATAAAAATAACTACAGTTATTTCTGCAAATAACTGTTGTACAAGATGTGTGTTGGTGGATTGGGTTTTCCAAGAATGTGCTATAAGCAAGTAATTATTTCAAGGTTCACAGGGACATACTGCAGTGAAGGGGTCATTTTTAAAGCCTTACACAATGGGATGATACCTATAATCACCCAGCTCAATACTTAGTAAGTGGGAACCATTATACATACTAGCATGTCTCCTAATGATGCCATTAGAGATGGGAGAGGAGCTGAATGAAAGAATGTCGAAGAACTGGCATTAAACTAGTGTAATTTTTCAGATTATTTAAACAGTATTACTTATTATATAAAATTGGAGAATTGAACAAGGTCAAAATATCAAATGAAAATATCCGTTGAAATTTAGTGATAATTCTATCCACAGTTAGCCAACTTCAATGCATATAAATGTATTTTATTTTTTTACTTATTTTATTCAGAATATTTCCCTTTATCAATATATCTTTTAAACATAATTTTAAATGCCTATAAAATATTTTATGTATGTTATACAAATGTTTAAATTTTTCTCTAGCTTTTGGATATTTGTGTCATTTCCTTTTTTCCAAAATCATAAATAATACTATCCTATTATTTCCTTAGGACAGAGTCCACAAAAGTATAATACCAGTCAAAGGTTTAATTACGTATAAAGGAAAAAAATACTACTGTTTAACACATATCTTCTAAAAGGTTCCAATTTACCTAGTATGTGAATGGATAAATAGAGTAAGACATTTTTACAGGCTACATAAATAGAAAAATATACTTTTCCTATCTTATAATACAAGCACTCTCAATTCTGTATTTCCTGTTATTTGAATATCAGTGTCTGACATTGCTAGCTCCAACTAATGATTTCACTGTTGTTAAAGAGTTTGAAGGTGAAAGAGTTGGATACATGGAAGCATGGCTCTGCTCTGCTCACCTGGTTTGTACTTATCACTAGAAGGATTTCTCTTCCATGACCTAAGTATATTGAAAGGGCCAACAGCCCAAGCCTCCATCTACTGATAAATGGAAAAAAAAAAATGTGGTGTACACACACACACACACACACACACACACACACACACACACAGGAATATTATTTAACCATAAAAAAGAATGAAATCTTGCAATCGGCATGACATGGGTGGAGCTAGAAAGTATTATGCTAAGCAAAATAAGTCAGAGAAAGACAACTATCATATGATTTCACTCATATGTGGAATTTAAGAAACAAAACAAGTGAGCAAGAGGGGAAATGAGAGAGAGAGAGGCAAAACAAGAAATAGACTCCTAACTAGAGAGAACAAACTGTGGTTACCAGCAGGGAGGTGGTGGTGGGGGTTGGGGGAGATGGATGAAACAGGTGGTGGGGATTAAGGAGTGCACGTGTGATGAGCACTGGGTGATGTATGGAATTGTTGAATCACTCACTATATTGTACACCTGAAACTAATATTACAATATATTAACTAACTGGAATTCAAATAAAAACTTAAAAAATTTTTTTTCTCTGAATTGATGCTGTGTTTTGCTGGTAAACTATTTAAGAGAAATAGGATAAGTGAGCATTGCACCCCTGCTGCTGCCCCTGGCAGCAGGCAAGCTGGGGAAGCCTCATAATGCCAAAGTCAGCTACTGTATAATGGCATAATGACCTTCTCATCGTCAGAGGTGTTAGCCAACATGAACTCGTTAAGTTTCATGCCATCCCTGCGAGGCAGGCATAGCTAGTTAGAAAAACTAACCCATGATTACAAGGCTCCTTTAAAAGAAAATGCTATCTAAATGCTGAATACCAAATCATAAAAAGCAAATAAATATTATTGTCCCAGGTTTATAGACTGGGGAACTAGGTCATGGGTATTAAGTATTAAGCAATCACTCACTGGGGACAATATAACTAAGGGTACAGAAGAATTCATAATTAGAACTCGGGCATCTTCCAATCTGAGAGGCTGTGCTCAGAGATTTGGACCAGGCCTTTTGGCAATGGTATTGTGCACTGGGAACCATTAAGAACTGGGAAGTTGTAGGGAAGATCAGTGGCTTGAAAGCAAAAGATTCATAGCTTGTACTTCATGTTTGACAATAAAAAAGTGAATTGCAGTTGCATCTGTAGCAGGGTCATGGCAGAGTTCCTTCCTCTGAATTTCCATTGTGGATATTAAATATGTCACCATAATAGCACCTCTTTCTCAAAATAATAGTTATTTTTTTTGACATTTGCGTTTCTCACAAAAGACATCTCTGAGATCACAAATTGCATTTCGTTTTTTATATCTTTGGTGCCTAACTCAGTTTGGTACATTGTAGCTATGAAATAAAATTTCGTTGAGTATACTGCAGAAGAATAAATAATTAGAAATAGGATAGCGTCATTGTTTCATACAACAAATAGGTCTCCTAGGACAGTGTATTCCAATTCTCAACAAAAAGCTCACATTAGAATCAATTGTAGAGCTTCTTAAAAATGCAGTAATTACCCTCTACATGAGGGTCTTCTCATGCAGAATTCCAAGATATCTTTCAATAAGCTTCAAAATTGATTCAGTGTTTACTGCTGATGGGGAATATACAGTCTATTTCCTTTGAAAATCCTTCAGCATCATTTTGTCACCCCACTACTGAAGGACATGGACAGAAATCCCTTTACACTGTATATTTAACTTAATGTAAGAGATGTTGATAGAAAACGAAGGGAAAGTCACGTTGACTGAGCACCTCTCATGTGCCTGGTACTGTCCTGATTGTTTTCACAGGTGTTACTGTATCTGATCTTCACAATGACCCTGCAAAATAGGTGCTTTTCTGTGAATTCTCTTCCCTTAAAGATGAGAAAATTGGGCCTTCATATTTCAAGTTAAATGTTAACTGCTATTACCATTCCGTGGATGTCTACATTCATTCAATATTGCATACAAATCTAATTGGTTTTTACCTCTGCTGTCTTATGAAGGTTCTTAATTGGCCACACTGTTGTCCTTTATTTAGTAAATATTCAGTTTCAGTCTACTATTTATTCTGCACAATGCTAGGTCTCATCCTTCCCATTTGGATTAAAAGCTGTGCAGAGGCTGAACTTCTCTCTTTCTTCTCTCCTTTGTTCTCTCTCTCCCTTTCTCCCTTCCCTTTTTTTTTCTTTCCTTCTCCTCATCCTTCATCTTCATCTTTCATTCTTCTTTTTCTTTCTCTGTTTTAAAGTATAAGTTTTAGTTCTAGGTGGCCAATAGACCAGGAGACAACTGCCCTTGAAAACAGTTGGTTACAGTTTCCGAGGGGATGAGCATGGCAATTAGGAGGCAGAGGGAACAGGGGAAAGCTTAGGCAAATGCAGTTGTTATGGTTTCTGCAGGAAGAGGACAAGAAAAGTGAGCAAGTTTAGCATTGGCTAGTTTGAAAAATTTCAGTGGGCTCTGCACTATAGGGGTGGTCTTTAGTTGTCTAGTGCCTGGCCCCAGGGCAATGTAGGGCAGGGGGTCAGTATTCTGGATTGCAGGAACCCAGTAAAAGGAGGCAAGGTTTGGATATGGATTTGAGATTAGTTGGCTGGCATATTAAAGGTTTGCTCCAGGAAAGTTGTTTATTATCTCTAGAAATTAGCTACCCTTGGGAGGGGCAGTCCCTCCCTGGGTCCATAAGAGACCAAGATGCCAAAGTATCATAAAATAAAGGAAAAAAACCCTATGACTAATCCAGTCTCTCTATTTTTCTTTATGTTTGTATATCAAAGTTATAGTCAATGTAGAATAGGACTCAATACATTTGTCATTTACAACCCATAGCAACAGAAGAGAAATGAAGCTGTGACTATAACTCTAGAATACACACAGTACATTTCAAACTAAACTCTTTCCAAAACTTCTTTTTTTAAAACAAAATTTTAAAATAAGAATGATGAACTTCCAAAAGATTTAAGCTTGTCTTTTACTATAGCAAAAGATGTGAAAATGAAGAAAAATCAAACTGAGCTAGTGACCTGATTGGAAGAAAAAAAAAAAAGGTGCAGAACCTGCAGCTTCTGTCCATAAGAATAAAAGAGATTTCCAGTTAAGTCTTTGAGCTCAGAAAGATTTTTAATTTTTTTTTTTTTTTTTTTTTTTTTTTACAAAAATAGGCATGCTGATCTAAGTGCCCTGGACCAGTAGTGAACTACATTGTAGTTCTGTTAATCGCCTTCCCACCCCCACCCCAATAACAGTGGTCTCAGGACAATTTATGACCCAGAAACACATTTTGGGATAATAAGATAAAGATGTAATTAAACAAAAAAGGATATCTAGGTTTCAGTCTGTTGAAAAGCCTTGAATAATGTTCAGGCAATATGAGGCAGGATATATCTAAATGTCAGCTTTCTACTCACTCACAAAAAAAATTAATAATGACTAATAAGGAGATGTTGGATCCATGGAGAAAATAAAAATTATTCCCTGTATTTTCTATCAGGGTAAATCATAAATATGGTATACCGGTTGGAATTTTTTTTCCTTAGCACACATTTTCCTTCCAGGTCAGGAAAAATTCAGGAGGCAATATTCCTAATTGGAATACCAGCTGCTTAGAAAAGAGGATTAAAGATTTAAAAAATACTCTAAATAAAATGAAGGATTACTGGAGAACAGGGTGGTTAACATTAAAAAAGCCTTTACATAGCCCCTTCTCTGAAATCATTAAGAAATTGTGCTCCTTTAAGCTGCTTCTTCAATCAAGCTGTACCTTCCTAATAACCCCCTGTTCTTGGAGCGGAGGAAACTGTTATTGTAGCTAAAATGGTCATAACTGACATTCCTATGACCTTTTGAACATATTCACCTCATTCAGTGCTCACAACAATCCCATAATCCAGGTTACTCTTCTCATTTTACAGATAATGAAAGAGAGGCTCAACGGTTTACATGACGACCCAAGTATATAAATAGCCAGCAATTGGCTAACCTGGGATTCAAGTTCAATTCTTGTTGATTATAAGCCTTATGCTCTTTAAACCACAACATCCTGCCTTCTTGCCCACTGGACATGCTGGACAGACGTGTGTTGAAATACACTGAGCTGACTTCAAATTTTGAAGGAATTCCAAGATTACATAGATATTTATTTTCTATGGCAATCTTCTTCTGAAATTTAAAACAGGCATACAAGCGAAAAATGGACTTGGTTCCACAGAAAGCACTGGTAATTTTTGACCTATGGTAGAAGGATAGAATTAAGAATATAGGGGTCCAACTTTCTATGGTTTCTTTTAAAAAAAAGATCCATCCTCTATCTTCAGGTATGCCATCTGTCTGCAGCTGATTTGGGGGACACATCAGAGCCATCGTGTCTTCTCTCCCTTTCTTACCAATCCAGGGGCTTGCTCTAGTTGAGTCCTCAAGGAAAGAAGTGGGGGAAGGAAAAGAGGAAAGAGAGCAGATATGACCTTGGCTATGTGTCTTTGAGGATACAGCTGCTTTTCACTGCTGTTGGTTTAGATGTGCGCTTTAGCAGTGAAGCCATGTATAGTTACTTCTCTATTCTCACCCATCTCCTGGGGAAGCTCCCCAAACGATTCAAAATGTAGTGATTATTCCATTTATTTCTGCCAAGTGGTATAGACCTCATTCCAGTCACAGTAGTCAATGTCCAATGTCTGCTTCACTTTGGCGAAGAAATAACTACCATTTAGGGGCAAGGGAGAGAAAAACAGAGAGATCTTGAAGCTGAAAGGCCAGAAAGATTTTTTTTTTCTAGAAAAAAAAATTTCCCAGAGACAAGTTATTTCCTTTGTTAGGTTACTGTCTTTGGTAGAAATGGATGTAGTACAGAGAGCAGTGGTTTATATTATTTTCTCTCTGATCCTCTATTATAAGGGCCAAATCTGACATTGTTGACTTTTGGTATAAGTTGAGTTTCCTCACAATAATGAGCTCTTGCATCTGCTTCTTCGCGGAGATTTATTTATTATTATTATTTTTTTTTTCGGGAAGGAGTAGATCCTCTCAATGTTCCTTCCGGTTCTTAAATTTGATGGTTCTGTGACTGTAATATCAGTCTTCTGTCAAAATCTCAGTTGTACAGCTGGGCTAAATGAACCTATCCTTGATTACATGTGGACTCCCATCCATCTTGCATTTAGGAAAAATGCTTTTCTAACATGCTTCAGAGCTACTTTAATAAACCTAATGGTAAATCACTTCTCCCAAAGGTCAAGGGCAGCAGCGTGATTCAAAGGTTGAACACTATTGAGATTTAATTGGGGTAAATGCCACTAATGCTGCTTTTGGCAAAAATGCTTTTGGCACTAAAATGGATGGCCTTTGAGTTTTACACCCTGGGGATAAGATACAGCTTGATATCTCAAAAAAAAATTAAGTAAATTTTTTACTGATTGGGCCAAGGGGATGTAGAACTAGTCATAGGAAACTAAAATAAAAACTATATCTGTTTTGATGCTATCTATGTCAGGGGAGGAATATGAGAGCAGGGAAGGAGAGAAGGAGCTTCATTTAACATTTGCTGTCCTGAGTAGTAAAAACTAGGTCAAGTGGTAAAAACAGCTTTGTACATCTAATGTGCTATTAAATCATACCAAGTAGTTTTACAAGATGTAGTCTACTTATATAGGAGTCATTGTAATAAAAATTCCAAATTTTGGATTCATGGCCTACAGTGCATGCATAATTTCTCACCTGATACCGCTGTTAGTGTTGGTTGTTTTTCATATTGCACCTGGCACATATAATTTGAAACCTTTTCCTTTAATTATACTAATTGCATAACTTCAGTTTTAAGACTAGCACAGTAAAATATCCTAGTTTATCAACTGGAATTTGTAGTGGTTAGACACATACTGAACTTCATAATTAAAAAATTGAGACAAGAAAGATGGAGTCGTGGGGGATGGGTAGGAGTGATGCCATCAGATATATCCACATCTGATTAATTCCAGAGGAGCAATACATCATCAATACTCCTGAATGCATAGCTCCTTTGGAGTCAGGCTTATTTGCTTAGAGCACTAAGTGATGAGTACAGCTTCCTAGGTGAAATGCGGTGGCTTAAGATATACGCCCGTCAAACTTGTTCAGAGCCACCAAAGGATATTAATACTGCCAGATTCCACATTTCTAACCTGTCTTCAGTGTGTCATCAGACAGACTTAAAAATTTGGAACTTAGCTTGTGTAAGTTATGAATGAGATTGACAGTAGAAGTTTAGACATAAGAAGAACTAGTATGTGCAACTGACTTCCGGTTGTTACTAGTGCCATCAGGCAGGGTAAAATACACAGGATGTGCACATAAACTATATATGGACATTTATATTTAAATTAGATATGTTGAAATAAAATGTCATTATATGTATAATATTCTTTATCTCACTGAGAACTTGATATATCTTGCCTAATGATGTCACGAGGGAGGAGAATGGGCTTTCCAGGAGTCCAGTACTTAGACTTAACCATTTTGTTTTCCAATATGGTATAAGTCCTATAAACAGTGAGTGGGGACCTTGAATTTCTTCATGCTCTTGGCTTTTAGGCTAGGTATCCGTGTTTCCCTAAGTTAGTAACCCAAGATGAAAGAAGAAGGACAATAGCTTCAGTAAGCAAAAAGTCATAGCATATAAAGCAAGCTATAGTTAGCTAGAAAGGTGGGGCACAGAATACTTTTTAAAAACCATAAAATTCTCAATGATTATAGCTCTTTATGTCAAAATATTCAGGGCTGAAATTACTGAAACCCACAAGAGCAGGTGTTCTGAATGATAATTTAAGGTATAATTAGAGTTTCTGAAGAACACTACGTGGTGCAGTTAATTGAAAGAGACTATATAGTTAATCATGCAATGATTTATTAAAAAATTTTTAAAATAGACTGACAAGCTATAAAAAAACCTCCTATTTCCCAAATCTCTATTTTGGCTAAACATAAAGCTGAAATATGTTGCTACTTTGATTAAAAAAATGTAAACAATTTAGTTATGTCTCTAAAATAGTATATAATTATCTCACTTTTTATGATATTACACCTCATTATTTACATAATATGTAGGTTGTTTGCAAGGTTCACAAAACCATGCTGAGCAGACAGATTATAGGGATAAGTGGTAGAGCTGGGCTTCAAGTTCCACTTGGATTAAAGGACTTAAAAATATAGAAAGAAATAAAGATGTAGCCCTCTCCTCTTGATATTTGTAACCACTTTGGGTACTCCTATTTAAACCACTGTAATCTCTATGTGTCTATCAATAACTTCTTAATCATCTCTTTGATTTTTTTCAGTTCCCCAAAAAACTGATCTAGAGCTCTATAATTATTATGAAAAGAATTTTAATGGATGGTGGTGGGTGCTGGTGTCACAAGTTAGAACAAGAATCCTTCACTGATAGGACTTTATTTGAATACTGGTATGTGGGGACAGGGATCACACACTATTTATTGATCAGAAAAAAGTGAAGAATAGAGCTGGAAAGAGAATCAGAGGCATCACATTGGCCTCCTTGGTTATGCAAATGATAACATTGAGGCCCAGTGAGATTAAGACCCTTTCCCAAAGGTCCAATATAGAGCACTCAATTCGTGGAGCAAAACAATGTGATCAGAGGTCTTTAGTGTGGCATGATCTGTGAGAAAGGCACAGAGAAAATAATGTGGGGTTCAAGAGAAAGGAGACATTATATTTGGTAGCAGGAAGGGAAAAGGCAGCATGAAGAGAGTAATATTTCATATGGCTTTTTAAAACAGGGATTTAGGGACCCCTAGGTGGCTCAGAGGTTGAGCATCTGCCTTTGGCTCAGGGTGTGATCCCGGTCCGGGGATCGAGTCCTGCATCAGGTTCCCTGTAAGGAGCCTGCTTCTCTCTCTTCCTATGTCTCTACCACTGTCTGTGTCTCTCATGAATAAATAAATAAAATAATAAAAAAATAAATTTAAAAATAAAAATAAAAACAGGGATTCAGAATTTTCAATGGTTGAGCTGGAGGTCAAAAGGAATGACAAGGAAAAAATATTATTCTGTGAACAATGACCTTGTGGCAGAAACTATGGGATACCTCAGAGCAAGGTTTTTCAGCTCAGCACAATTGACATTTGGGGGGCAGGTAATTTCTTGTCATCTGGGGCTACCATGTGCACTGTAGAATGTTTAGCAGCAACCCCAGGTTCTGCCCATTATATGCCAGTAATACAGGCTCTTGGGCTGTGACAATCAAAACTATTTCTGAACTTTGGCAAATGTCCTTAGGAGACGAAGTTACTCCCTAAGCCCTCCAGAACCACTACACTAAAGCAACAGAGAACCTTGGAAGAAGGGTTTTGGTCACTGGGCATACATTAGTCACATCTAAATGTTAAAAATAAAAAAAGGAAGAAAAGGATGGGAAGAAAGAAGGGAGGAAAGAAGATGAAAAAGAATACTTCTTCCTGAAAACTCTGTCACTAAGTTAAAAACCATTAAAATAGGACTTTAAAAAAAGTTTTAATGGGAAAATTGCAATGCATTTCATCTCAAACTAAGATATCAAAATAATTTTCATAGATTGATGGAGAAGGACAGTCATCATATGGTCTCACTCA
This sequence comes from Vulpes lagopus, assembly GCF_018345385.1. Lineage (NCBI taxonomy): Eukaryota > Metazoa > Chordata > Mammalia > Carnivora > Canidae > Vulpes > Vulpes lagopus. The sequence goes on from NC_054844.1 coordinate 34,744,076, forward strand.
TATGTGGAATGTAAGAAATAGTGAAAGGGATTAAAAGGGAAAAGAGGGGAACTGATTGGGGAAAAATTAGAGAAGGAGACACACCATGAGAGACTCCTAACTCTGGGAAACAAACAAAGGGTTGCGGAAGGGGAGGCGAATGGGGGAATGGGGTAACTGGGTGATGGGCACTGAGGAGGGCACTTGATGGGATGAGCCCTGGGTGTTATACTGTATGTTGGCAAATGGAATTTAAATTTAAAAATTGTAAAAAAAAAAAATAAAATTTTCTTCATAGATTGAAAAACATACCTTTTATTAAAATCCTGTGGCACAAAATTCACATAAGGAAGGTTTATTGTACTCGACAAAGGTAGAAGAGGGATGTGAGAGCATTGATGGTGATAAGGTATTGAGGAAGTCATTTGTTGGAAGGTGGTAGAGAGTCAGATGGTCCACTCTTAGCAGGCAACCTCTTTGTGACTCATATCTTGTACCTAAGCCACATTTAAAAATAAAGTAATAGAAAAAAGGAATCCTCAAGGCAAAAAATAAAGGTTAAAATTGAGAGTGTTTTGTTACATATGGAAGTAGCCCAATGAACACAAGAGAATGAAGTGGAGTAAGAGTTGCTGTTTTTTTTTTTTTTCTCTTTATCCCACTCATGGAGTGCTATGTTTTAAGTTCATCCAAATATGGTGCATAATTCAAATTTGTTCCCTGTAATAGTTCCAGGCCAGGAATTGTGGTATCAAGTAAATTGGTAATAGTACTTTTTCCTATAGAGTAATGTCAAAGCGTCACTTCTCAGAGTGCAGTTTTTGGAGGGTTAAAATATCATCAAACAAAAAGCATAGATATCTTCCAGAGCCTCTATGATATAAAATAGTTAACTGAACAAACACTATGTGATGTAGGTCCCTATATGTCAGGGCTAATGGGAGACAAAGCTGTGAAGGTAGAATGGAGATATATGATCTAACATAGTACAGTCAGGTATATGGGACATAAAGATGAAAAAGATATGGAACCTATCATCTAGGAAAAATTACTCTAGACATCAGAGAAGCATGAAATTAAGTGTGACTAGGAGACCTGTGAAAGCTTCACAGAAAAGGCCACCATAAGTGAGTAAGATTCCAAGGGAAGTTGGTGGTGGGGGGAAAGCATGTTCTAGGCTGAAGGAGGCTAGAGTCTAAGAAGACGGACGGGTTCACAAAATAAAATGGAATCTGAGGTTTCCAAACATGGTTTAGATTTCAGGTGACATGGATACAGGACCCTAAGCCAGATCATAGAGCTGCTCATGTGTTGTGAACAAGTTAGTTTTTGCTAATATAATAAACTCTTAAACATACATCTCAAAGTGGTAAACATCTGTTATTTCTTATGATTCTGAGGGTTGGCTGAGTAGTTCACCTGGTTGGGGTAAGACCAACTGATTTTTACAATATACCTTTCAGCAGTGTGGCTGTGTGAGGGTTCTAGAATGGCCTTCTTCAAATGTCTGGTGGCTGGCAGGCTGATTATTCTAAACTAAGGGTTGCCAAAATTTTATAATGAATGAGGTAGTAAATATTTTAGACCTTGCAGTCCAAAAGACAGAATTAAGGATATTATATAGGTATACTTATAAAAAGAGAGTAAATAATTTCCCTAGATCTTTTTTTGACAGGACTCAAATAAAATAATAATTGAGTATAACTTTTTTTTGTGATCTAGGTCTTCTAGTGAAAATGGAACATTTTGTGGGGAGGAATAACCTCATACTTAACTGAGATTTGAAGTTAGGGCTCCCTATTATTCAATCAATTGTTAATGTTTTTCTATAAAGATCATTTTTATAGCTCCAGTTGTACTGAAACACATGGCAGGCTGCATCACGTCTGCAAGCTGGAGTTTGCTGACCTCTGGCCTAGAAGGTCTCAGCTCTGCTCCATTCTCTAGAAGGTCTCATTCTCCAATATACAAGCATGGGCATCTTCATGGGGGGTGACTCAGAGTTCCAAAGATAGCAAGAGAAGGCAAGCCCCAATATGCAAACACTTTGCAAGTCTCAGATGTGTCACAGTTTCTAATGTTCCATTGGCCAAAGTGAATCATATGGCCAAGTCCAGATTCTAGGGGTAAAGAAACAGACTCTATGTCCTGATGGGAGGAGTGGTACAGTCATGGTGAAGGGGTGTGCACATGGATGGGAGGAGTCATGACCATTTTTGCAGACACTCTACTGCACATTGTTAAGAGTTTTAAATTTATTTTGAGGGCAGGGAGGCAGTAAAGGTTTTTTGTGCAGATGCTTGCCATATCATAGAATGAGCTGAGGAGAATTTACCGGGTAGCTACGTAAGAGAGATGACAGCCATGGGGATGGGGGAAACTGCAGGCAACTACTATAACTCAAGCAAGAGGTTTTCAGGATTCTAATCAGGGGCGTAACAGAAAACATGGAGAGGAGCAGATAAATGGGAGAGTCACTGGAGAGGCTTCATGGTGTAGTAGAAGACTTTGAGTCAGACCTGCCTTTTATGCCTGTGTCACTTACTGTGTGAACACAGGTTGATGACATAGCTCTATTTATTAAACCTTTTTTTTAAGTTGTAAAGATTAAGGACAATAAGCATAATTATGCAATATTTTGAAAAAAATGCAAATGTGCCTGTCCTTTTACCTTTTCTAGCACATGATGGTCTCTTTAATCAGTGCTTATCATACATCTCGTGTGTGTGTGTGTGTTTGCATGTACGCACGTGCATGAGCATGCTGTGTGGTATTTGTGTGTATCTGTGTGCATAGGGAGGGGTGAATCTATAGAAGGGATGAAAAGCAAAAGAGAGTGTTACTCTTCAGCATCTGGTATCCAAAATAAAATATTTGGTATGATTGTATTTATTGAAGACAGGCTTTAGTGGAGGGGGGAGTTAAAAATTCCTTTATTTCCTGCCTTAACAAATTGAGGTAGGTATAGCTTAACAGGAGTTTTATATTAAGAAGGTCCCATCTGACCAAGAAGAGGAAGGGAAGGGGACTTGACTGCTTCAGCTCTAGGGTTTGTGGGAAGAGAAGAAGAAGGTGGGAGGCAGGAGGGCCAGGGTGGAGATCCTTGACTACCTCTTTCTCCCCTGGAGGGATGACTGACTTTGGGCTCTCCCAGGAGTCTGAGAGTTGCACTCAATCAAAGCAACTCCATCCTTGTAGGCTGTTTGGGTAGAAGGAGAACCAGGGTTTACATTTTTCTGAGCTGTTTTTGATTTCTGTATGCTGTGAACTGGAACCAGAATGTCCCAGAGGGGTCACAGAAAACCGCTGAGTAGACAGCCAGTGGTCCTGGCACTGGTTTTTTTGCAGTATAGGTGCACGATGACCCACAGAGGGACTGCAGGTGAATGATTTAAGCCAGCAGCCAATGGGAGGAACTGGAAGTAGTAGAGAGTCTTCAGAACCAGCAAGAGCAAAGCATCAGGAAAGATGACTGGGCCAGAGATCTAAATCACAGACTAGTGGGCAGCCTATACTGTTCACTCTGTGGATCCCATCTAGCTGTCTCTCCATGTGGAGGTATCAACAAGATGCCAGGTGGGAGAGGGGCAGAGGGAAAAAGGCAGATATATGGGAGATTAAACATTTCTACCCCAAGAGACTACATGCAGCAAAACTGTTTAAATTGTTCTATTAGCTAGATAAAGACTAATATTTAGGTTTATTTCTTCTACCTTTCTAGTAGGACTCTTGAGAAAAAGTCAGAGCAGTGTTAGAGAACAACAGCCAAAAAAGCTTCATTTTCTTTGAAAAGCCGGCGTGCAGGGTAAGTATGACCCCATTTTATATAGCCACAGTATGATACAGAATAGGAATTCACAAAATGGTTGCTATTATTGTAGGACTTGATAACTGATTGAATCTGAATGATTGAGAGAAAAGGAAAAACAACAGAATTTGCCAAGATTTTGACCTGAATAGTAAGAGAATGAAGGCAAAAATAGGGACATCAGCAAGATACAGTTGGGTAGGGTAAAGATAGGGTGCTGGGAAAACAAGAGTGCTGATGAGCTCTGAAGCATGGAATAGTTAAGAGTAATGACTACAAAAATATAAAATGCTGCATATTTATAATGTTAGGCAGCAGGGGGTCCTCAGGATCAGGGAACTGATTATTTATAGGAACTAAATCTTTGTGGTTGAAGGAAGACTAACAAAAGTCTTGGTGGAGAGTCACAGATTTTACTCTTATAATCGTTGACTCCAAAAAGTGGCCTATACATAAATTGATGTCGGAATTTTTGAAAGTGAGCAAATGCAATAAATCTTTTATAGCCAAAGTTGGGGATCGAGAAAATAGTAAATGCTCAAGTTACATATAGAAGGTTATTATTATTTTTCAGTTTCGAAACAATCTAGTTTTCTCATCTTCTTCTGTTTCAAGGAGGAGCAGCTTGGGGAAAGCCCAGAAAACTGGAAGTCTCTCCTTATGCTTTCTGTTTCTTCCCTTTCCCCTCCACATGCACTCTCCCAGCACTCCTGATGGAAGAAAATAGTCTTCTGGAAGTTCTTACCCTCTACTGTGAGAGTTTCACAAAGTCTAAAATTTGTAAGGATCTGGATTATTGGAACTCAATCCCTCTGAGGGCACTTACTGCTCAAGAGGGTCTTTATAAGAATATTAAAGTATAAAAGAGAAGATTTCTAATAGAATGTGGGAGGAAATAAGCTAATGTTACTTCTTGTTTGTAGACTGATTGGTTTACCTGGAAGTATGAGTATATGTATGAGGGAGACTCTGGAGAGGTCCTTGTTAGTTAGCTTCTTGGCACCGGTGTTCTACTCTTTTTTCCCATAAAATATACAAGTACTCTGTGGGTTAAGCGTATAGGGGAAAATGTAAATGATTCCTCCAACTGGCGCTAGGAAGTATTGAGAAAGAAGAATATCGAGAATTATAGAGGGCCCCAGAGAAAAATGATATTGGAGGAACCTCAAGAGTAACAGAAGATCTAGTGGCCAAAAGCAGATTTAAGGCAACGGAGGAGATGAAGTGGGAGGAGATGAAGTAGAGCTAGAAGGATTAATGAAATTTAGAAATGAATGGAGGGAGAAATTAGGATTGACAAAACATAGGTTTTTATACATGTAACTATTTTCTTTTAAATTATATGTGCAATGAATGTAAAGAAGTAGAATCTATCCAAAAAGAACTTTTACTAGGTGACTATAAGTTTAGCATAATGTGTGTTAATATGATAAAAGCAAAATAACCCAGGAAGGCAAGCATATCTCCTAATTAAAACAGGCCTTTTCTTCTTTTCTTTGATTGGCCATGCTGAAGTGGAAAACCTTAAGACAGAGTATTTAATAAGCCATACAGTGTTTCACCACATGGATTTGTTTTTTTTTTTAATAAATGTATTTTTTATTTGTGTTCAATTTGCCAACATATAGAATAACACCCAGGGCTCATCCCATCAAGGGCCCACCTCAGTGCCTGGCTTGTGATGTATTTCCCCCTCTTAGGACTGCTTTTGCTGCATCCCAAAGATTTTGAATGGTTGTATCTTCATTCTCATCAGTTTCCATGAATCTTTTTAATTCTTCCTTAATTTCCTGATTGACCCTTTCATCTTTTAGCAGGATGGTCCTTAACCTCCGCGTGTTTGAAATCTTTCCAAACTTCTTCTTGTGATTTAGTTCTAATTTCAAGGCATTATGGTCTGAGAATACACAGGGGACGATCCCAATCTTTTGGTATCGGTTCAGACCTGATTTGTGGCCCAGTATGTGGTCTATTCTGGAGAAAGTTCCATGTCACCACACGGATTTGTGTCAGGTAAGTAAGTGCCTGCTCTTCAAGTGCAGTTATATAGGTCATGTTACCAGTGGTCCAGGTGAAAACTTGTCCCCAAGTCTTAAACAAAAGGTAACGCTGGTACATTTAGATCATTTGCCCTCATCTCTGTTTGAGGTTCATCACGTTTTACCATTGAGCTGAATAGTTAATGTATTTCCTCCCTTCTCTCTCTTTCTCTTTCCTTGTCTCTCCTTTTTCTCTCTTTCATCTACAACAAACCTACAGTGTAACCAGGCAACCAAACATTATTAATAATCCCAACATCCTGTTAGACTATGAACATATATACGAAAGGCTCATAAAACAGCGAATTTTTGTTGAATAACACACTTCCTACACATTCCTCAACCCCCTTCCTCCAGCTTCCACCCCCATCATTCCTGAAATAGCTTCTGCTAAGGTCACCAGTCATCCAAATTTAAAAGATACAGTTCAGCCTTCACTTGACTTCTCAGCCAATTTCACAACAGCGAATCATTCTGTTCTTAAAACAGTCTTTTCCCTTGTCTTCTGGGACAAAGCCATCCTCCTGGGGTTTTATTCCCTCCTCCCCTTTGCAGACTCCTCTTGTTGGCTCATTTTATGCTACCCAATCTTTAAACATTGGAGTTCCTTAAGACTTGTTTCTACAATCTTCTCCTAAGCTCTCTCCCATTGCTGCAGTTACCATCTTTGTGTCAGTGACTCTCAAATGTATATTTCTAGTCTGAATCGGTCTCTTCAGAATCTCAGACCTGTGTGCATGACCTACTTGATACCTTCACCTGATGGTCTCACAAGCACCCCACATACAACATGTCCCAACCCGGTGCATAATATCATCGGCAACCTCCTTCAGTGCTCCCTGCCATGGTGAGTGGCATCATGGTTCACAGAGATTTGAAAGCCAGAAACCGAGACATCATCCTTGACCAAATCTAGTCCTGAATCCTCTCCTTTTTACTGTCATCTCTCTGGTCAAAGCTCTCATTATCTCTTGCTCAGACTAATGCTGTTGCCTCCTAAATGATCTCCCAGACATTCATTCTTCACTTTCTAGAATCTGCTTTTTTCAGTGCCACCTAAGTAATCTCTTTAAGATGGAAACTTTATCTCATTGATATCCCTATCAAAACCCTTGACTGACTTCCCACTGTGATTAGGATAAAGATCCAAATCCTAACCTCCCAATACTCTCCCACCTTCCTACCCTTCTTGTGATGTACCTATTGACTTTGTTTACCTTTGGATGATCATGTTCTCTTCTTACCTAACACCTTAACGTATATCTCTTTTTCTACCTGGAAGGCATCCCTCTGTATTTCACTGAAAATTTCTACTCATCCATCAGATTTCACTTCTGCTGTCATGGCCTCAAGGAAGCTTCATGCTGTTACAGTGTTATATGCTCTCACAAATCCCTGTTCTTTACTGTTGTAGAACTTACCAGGGTTTACAGCTCTCTAGTTGTGGTTTTCTATGTCTTCCTCACTAGACTTCAAACTCTATAGGGACAGAGACCATTTTTGTTCTGCTGATCATTGTATACCTAGTGCTAAACATAGCACCTGGCACATAATTGGCACTCAATGTTACTTGTTGAATCAATGGAAAGGCTATTTTCTACTTTGGTTTCTGACTCATGCAAAAGAAGTAGTTAATTTTAGTATACCACAAGTCTTTATATACATACAAATTTGCAAAACATGAGCTTGTTAGTGAATGTACCAAAATAATTTTACCTCATGAAGGAAGAAGACTTTAAACCTAGCTAGCATTTAGCCTAGAATTTTTTCAGAGATAGGAGGACATTTTCCTGGAATCTTTGGGGGAACTGATTGTTATTTTAAACTATTAATGTTCCTCTGCTGTGGTTCCCAAGATCAATGTATAGTGGAGAAAGGCAATGATTATAGTGTGCGTGATAACAAGTTTGGGCAGAGGGGGTAGTATTCAGTTTCCAGCTCCACTGAGCATCCCAGAAAGGTAATGGTGGGCCCCACGTGTTGGTCATGAGAGACACCCATGCAGAGCCTCCAGTGGTAGGCCTCAGGAAGGAAAATGTTGGTGTGCGCAGTCAGCGGGAAGTGAGTTGCTACCACTAGGGGAAAAGAGCAGGTGGCCATTTAAGAAAGCACTTCACAATTATTCCTTCATCCAATCTGAAAAGAAACATATAGGGTGTCCAAACTCTAGTCTGTGGATTACATTGCTGGAAACGCCGAAGACTAAGGGTCAGAGTCTGCAGGTGTTTCCTTTCAGAAAAAAAACTAAAAGTAAATAAAAATTATGGTTATTTCGCTGGCACCAGAATAAAATGTATGTATTTTTAGATTGCTGCATTTTAGTTAAAGCTATAAAGGATGAAAGTAAGAGTGAATATGTTATGTGAGAGCTATCATTTCTGCAGTTCCCGATTACTTTAATAGGTGTCACCAATGTGGATTTAATATTCAGAATTCTAATTATTGTAACAGAAACTCAGTAAAGAGAGAATGGACTCCAGTATGTCAGAAAGCTTTGCTTTAGCTGGTCTTGAAATTTTGTCTGTTTTTTTCGCCCCCTAAGGTAAGGGATCTGTTTTTGTTCTGTTTATTTTGTTTTAGTCATGCCATGAGGAAACGAGGTATATAAGTTAATTATTTTAATCCCAATAAAATGATAACAAACTGTAACTACATGATATCCTCCTAGACTGGTCAACTTATTTAAACAGTATGTAAACTAGATTTCTTTTGGTGATTTAGTAACAGAGGGCCTAAATGTTCCTCATGGAAATGGATTACTCTAAAATCACACTATCCTAGAGAAAATCTGAAATTGAATAAGATACAAAATCTCTTTCTATTCTATCCCAGAAGTCTTGTCTACATTACGATAATTTCAATAGATTTAAAACAGTTGTTGAGACACATGAGAAACTAAGTTATTATGGTATTACCATTTTACCCCTCAGGGATAGTTTTCTACATGAATCACAGATTTGGTGTAAAATCTCATGAAATTTTGCAAGAACTTCTTATGAAGTAATTGTCATCTCCAGGGAATATACGTTTGTAAATTAGCATTATGCATATATCACAAAGAACTCACAATCATTTATTTACCAAGGGTGAAAATAATCAAAGAAGCAAGTAAGCAAATGAAAATCACCTCCCCTGTATATGTCTGTATTGAATTGAACAGTGTCCCCCTCAAATTCATATCTCCCAGGAACTCAGAAGATGACCTTATTTGAAAAGGGCTCTTTACAGCTGTAATTAGCTAGGTTAAGATGAGCTCATGCTGGATGTCATGGCCTGAATATTTGTATCCTTCCCAAATTCATATTTGAAAACTAACCCCCAATGTGGTGGTATTTGGAGATGGAACTTTTGGGAGGCAATTAGATCATGAGGGTAGAGGCCCTATGAATGGGATTAACCCTCATAAGAAGAGGCCAGAGAGCTAGCTCACTCCAAGATGTGAGGATTCAAGAAGTTGGCCCACTGTAGTCAGAAAGAAGCCGCCCCCCAGAACCAGACCACATAGGCACCCTGATTTTAGACTTCCAGGCTCCAAAAGTGTGAGAAATAGATTTCTGCTGTTTAACCCACCCAGTGTATGGTATTTTGTTATACCTGAGCTGTCTAAGATATTGGATTAGGATTAGGATTAGGATGGGCTCTAAACCCAGTGGCTGGTGTTTTTAGAAGACAAAGGAGAGGAAGACACAGACAAAGATTGCAGTGCTTTAGCCACATGCCCAGAAATGCCAATCATTGCCAGGAACCCCCCAGAAGCTAGAGAGGAAAGAAAGGGTTCTTCCCTAGAAGTTTCAGAGGGTCATTGGCCTCCTTGATGCCTTGAATTCAGACTCCTAGCCTCCAGAACTATGAGAGAATAAATGTCTGTTGTTAGAAGCCACATAGTTGGTAGTAATTTGTTATGGCAGTCGTAGGAAACGAATGCAATTTTCCAAGCGTTTTTTCCTATCTTCTCCACTTTGCAGTTGAATTTATTGAAAAAATTGCTTACAGTTGCCGTTTCCGCTTCATGGCATGACATTCACACCTCAACCATTGCAGTCTGGGGTCTACCCTCATTATTCCACAGAAATTGCTTTGACCAGGTTTACCAATAGCCCCTTGAGGCTCTACTCAGTGGATTCGTCTCAGCCTTTGCCTTATTTCATCCTCCTCAATATTAGGCATCCTTTACCATTTCTTCCCTGAGTTCTGTGACCACATCCACAAACTTTTCGTCCTACTTTTATGACCATTCTGTCCCAGTGATTGTTCAGGCTCCTCTTGTGGTTGTCCCTTAAATGTTGGTATTGTCAGGATTCTGCTGCGAATTATTGGATAAAATTGAGAGTGGACTTGGGGGAGATGTCACTCCTGGGAAGCCTCTTTCACCTCCATGACACTCATCCCACTGCCTTGTAATTCTGTTTTCCCCAGTGGTCCTCTGAATTGTGAGAAGCTCATCCATTTTATTTACCATGTATCTCCAGTGCCAACAACAGAGCCTGCAGTAAAGAGGTGCAATAAATATTGGCTGAATGAATTACCCTATCCCCATAAAAAAAAAAAAAAGAGAGAGACCAAGGCTCATGATAATTAACTCATCTAGCAAAGCAAATGTAAACCAGGGTCAGATTTTTCTAATGCTTCTCCACTCCGACATATTACCTTAAGAAAGAAAGGGAAAAAAAACAGCTTGTATTATGTAAAATTAAATACTTGTTTAAAAAACATCACTTCTCAATTACAACACACAGAACTGTGAACAATCGATAAAAACTTCTAAGAAAGGCTTGATTATAAATGCTGTACCCTTTTAACAATTTAAAATAAGTTCTTTCTTCTAACTGCTGCTTTGTTTCCTTTGTCTCTTCATCTGTGAATACAGCCACTTTTGCAGCTTTGAACTTTGCTCCTTCAGCTTGTACTCAGCTGCTGGCTGGTCCACAGGTGTCAAATGCCACATTCTTCTCTTCGCTCAGTCTGAGCACCAGTAGTGCCCTCAAGATGCCTCCTGCACATTTTTAGCTTAATCCACCCATTCGTAAGCTCTGACTCTGCTCTGAACTCTCGCTCACCTTGCCTGCCTCTGAGCTGCCTTTGAAGGGGCATGCATGTCATGGTTCTGAATCTGCCCCAGCTGTTCCTAATTCTCTCAGTCCTGAAGCTCTCCTGCCTCAGAGGTTGTGCTTGCTTCTCAAAGGAGGGGCTTTACCCAGGAGAAGGGGGTTGGGGGCTGGAGCTCCACTAGGCCCAGGAGCCTTCTCCTCTCCCTACGGGCCTTTTAAAACTGCTGACCCAGTCAGTGAGGCAAATTAGTTGTCTTTGTTTGGCTTTTTCTTCCTTGTTTCAACAAAAATAAAAATTCTTCATGTTCACTAAAGAAAACTTTGGCAGTAGAGAGAATTAGAAAGCCCACAGAACCTACAGTTTCACCAGCCAATCACCACTGTCATGAAGATGTTGATATATTTCCTTTCAGTCTTATCTATGCAAAAAACTTTGATTTGGACACAATTATTCTATCGTGCATATAATTTTTATCTTATTTTCGCTTACCGATGTTGAAGTCTATTTTGCATGATATTTCATTGGATGAGTGGGCCAGAAAATAATTATCCTCCTTGGTTATACTTATAAGTTGTTTCTGTTTGTCACTGTGAAAAATAACAGGATTTAAGAATGTGATTTAAGCATATAGAAGAATAAAACAGCTCTGAGAAGCACTTCTTTATGCCTAACACCTTGTCTCTATGTAGAATGCTTTCCTTAAGACTTATATCCAGAAGTGAAATTATAGAGTAAAAAGGGAATGAATATTTCCAAAGATCCTATTTTATTGGCTCAAATTGCTTTCCAAACACGTACAATTTATATTGCAACTGGGAATGTATGCGAGTGGTCACTTCATTCATTCTTTACAGGCTCTGGTTACATATTTTTTTCTCCCTAATTTCATATCACCAGTCATCAAACCATTATTTTATTATATTTTTAGAGAAGCTGACCATTTTTACAAATATTAGTTTATATTATGATTTTCTGTGAATTTCTTTTTGTGTCCTTTGATCATTACTATATTGGGGTCTTAATACTTTTCATCTTTCTTATAGCTCTTTATTTAATAAAGACATTAACTCTCACATTTGCTGCAAATATGTTCCCTCTTAGTTTATGTTTTGAATGTTTTGTCTATAGACTTAAAATTTTTTATGTAATCAAATCCATTTATCTTTTTAAGTTTTACTTTTATTAAATTTAAGTTCAAAAGAATACTTTTTCACTACCTGTCTGCTCCCCAACTCCACCCAAACATTTAATCATATTCACTTCCATATTATATTCCAAGATTTTGTGTTTTAAAATATTTTGTGTGTAAATGTTTTTACATAAACACTTTAGTACATATGGGATTTTATTCCAGTGTATGAAGTAAGTGAAGAACCTGTAATTTTTTTTCTAAAATTTTAACCAAATGTCCCCAAGCCATATCTGGAACATTTCTTTTCTTTTCCATTTATTTGGGACTCTTTGTTAATCATATTTTCAATTCTCAAATATATTGGGATTTGTTGTTGGACCGTCAATTATGTCTCACTGATCTGTGGCCATTTTTGTGTCAGTAGTCAATATTTAGTACATTTAAATTTTATAATATGTTTAAGATTTGGAGCAAGGTTATAGTTATTTTAGACAGCTTGCAAAAAGAACTTCTGTAGCAGGCAATTGAAATAAATTTATGCATTTAATGGGAATAGAGGAGTTGCCCTGTTTGAAAATATGCTGTTCTTTCTTCCAAAGCATAAAAGATCTTATGGGTTCCATTTCTATTAATGTTATTCTTGGATTTCTAGCTATTCATGGATTTTAGAAATTTATTTTTGTGGGTATTGTTACTGTAGCCTCTTTTTTTCCATTACATTTTAATTGATTGTTTCAGTTCTATAAAAAGACTGTAAAATTTTATATGTTGATTTTGAATTGGCCCCATTTCACAAAATGAATTTTAGAAGTTTTTCCTGTTAATTATTTTTCCAGGTATATAAGCATATCACCTGAAAATAATAAGTTTGCCTCTCCCTATCGATATTTTTCCGTTTCTTTACTTTGCATCTTATAGCATTTTCCAGACCTTTCATATTAAAAATGACAGTGGTTTTTAGCATTACTTTGTTTCTAATTTTAGTTAAATGACTAAGTTTTTACCACTAGTATTTTATTGACTACTGGTTTGAAATAAATATTGCATATCATTCAAAGGGAACATCCAACTATTCTGATATTTTAAAAATGACTTTTGAATTAGAGATAGATTTGGAGTTTCATCAGGTAATTTTCCTAAATCTTCTATAAATCTTTTCTATAAGGATGACCTCACAGAAAAATTCAACCTGCTGATATGAGATGACATATTATTTATCTCAATTCTCAGTCATTCATGAATGTCTAAAATAAACATTTCTTGGTCATGACAGATTATATTTTTACATTAAGCATTTTGTTGGGGGTTTTTCACATCTCTATTAATAAGTGCAATTGGTTTATAGTTTTATTTGGTGTTTATTTTTGTTAGATTTAATTTCAGAAAAATATTTGCTTGGTAAAATGAAGTGGAAGCATGTCATCTTTTTATGTTTCCTGAAAATATTTATGTAGCATAGAACTTATCTCTTCCCTGGCAATTTGAAATAATTTTATCCCTAAAACCACCTAGACATGGAGCCCTTTGTGGCAAGTATTTCTTTGATGTTGTTCCCATTTCTTTTCTCTGATATTGGTCTATGCATCCTTTCTGTTTTCGTTTTTTCTTTGTGGTTTCTATTTTCCTCAAAAATAATGGTTTAAGTTTTAAGATTCACTTAATAATAAAATTATTTGTAGAAGTTATTCATATGTTTAGTGTTTAAGTGTTATGTGCTTTAGTTTATATATATTTAAATATCTCTTGTGTTTGCTTTTTTATTTTTCCCGATAGATTTGCTAATAGTTTATTTGAAATAAAAACATTCATTTATTTTGTTTACTTGTTAATATTTACTCATTTCAATATAATCATCTCTATTTCATCACTGTCAATTATCTCCATCTGCTTTCCTTAGCATTGTTCATTCCAACAGCTTGAATTAAATGCTTATGTTGTTTATTTTTTCACCTCTTTTCAGATAAAAGACTATATTTGTGTTTTAATTATCTAAGTTGTGTGCTATTCTGGTTGTTATTTTTACTTGAATCAATAATTAACTGTTTTCCATAGCTTTGGCTGGCATTTTTGTTATTGTTGGCTTGAATTTTTATCTATAACATCTACTTTTTATGTTATTATCCGAAAATGTATAGTGCCAATTTTCCTCAAAATGTATAGTGCACATTTTCCTCTTTCTTAGAATTATTTTAGAGTTTTTCATAAACATAAACTCAATTACAAATGTTGGCGATGGTGTATTTTTTCAATTTATAACATTTGATACACATTCTATATCTTTTTTTAGATTAAATAAGTTAAATATAAATAAATATATATATAAATATAAATAAATATATTCTGTATCTTTAACTCATTTCACTTGTCTCTCATTCTACCATAATTGACTAAGAAGACTGAGCTTAACTTTCTACAAGTATGTTTTGTCGGTTTCTTCTTGCCTTTCAAACTTGTTTGAACCACTATTGGTGCTTTAAGGTTCTCCATCATCATACTTTTTGGGCATTTTCTATCTCTATAAAATGATCTTGTTTATCCCATTTAATGTTTTCCCTCTGTAAATTCTTCCTTGACTAGTACTTCTCTAGCCACTCTTGCATGTATTCATGAATACATGTATTCTATATAACTTCTTGTTCTTGCTAATCTTGTCACTTTTTACCTTTTTGTTTCTATATTTCCTTGACCTTGTATTTATCTTTTAACATGCAGTCTGTTTTGACTTTTACCTTTAAAAATTTGCACAGCAGAGAACATTAGTTTGAAGCTATTTTGGTATACTCATGATTTCTTAAAACTGTGGACATTAAATTATAAAAACAGAAAACTTGGAAATTCAATTCGGAAAAACTTTAACATTTAATTTCCTGATCATTTACAAGTAAGATAAGACCACCCACAAAACTAGGTGAGTGCTCAACATCAAAGCTATTTTCTACCCCAAATTCACCATTCTTTTTTTTTATTGGAGTTCAATTTGCCAACATATAGCATAACACCCAGTGCTCATCCCGCCAAGTGCCCCCCTCAGTGCCCATCACCCAGTCACCCCAACCACCCACCCACTTCCCCTTCCACTACCCCTTGTTCATTTCCCAGAGTTAGGAGTCTCTCATATTTTGTCACCCTCACTGATATTTTCACTCATTTTCTCTCCTCTCCCTTTATTCCCTTTCACTAATTTTATATTATGCTGAGTGAAATAAATCAATCAGAAAAAGACAAATTCACCATTCTTAAACTCCACAGCCCCAGTTGCTTCTGGCATTCCTCCTACCCCTCTGGCCATTTCTTGGTTTCCTTAGCCAGCATCTTGTCCTATCCAGAATGTCGAAGCGAGAATCCTAAGGCCTAAGTGTTGGGCCCTTTCTCTGTAGGGAGTGATAGATGAGCTGAATGATGTAGGCAAGAGTGAGTCTGGCGAACATGTGGCAATGATTTCATCCAATCCTGTGGCATCAGATACCACCCATCTGTAGACATTTCTAAACCATACCAAGAAGTCTCAGGGGATTTCTTCACACCTCATTTTCCTTTGCTCCACAAATACAGTCCGTTAGCCAACTCTAGATTCTTCATCCGTTTTAGAGCAGAATCAGGAGCCTATCTGCACTGAGATCCAATCCACTTTAGCTCATTGCTTGCCTGACCTATTATAATGGTCTCCTCACTGGCATATCTGTCTTCACTCTCACTCCACCTGCTACCCAATAGTGATCTTTGCAAATTAGACATCAAATTATATCAATCTCTGGCTAGAAATTATTCAGTGGTTTCTCATTACACTCAAAATAATATCCAAATATTTCAACATAAACAAAAATACCTTTCATGATTTGGCTTCTGCCTACCTCAACCAACCCATCTTGTACCATATTCCATTTTGCCTGCATTGGTCTCCTTTTAGTTTCTTTAATGCTCTGAGTTCTTCCACAGGATTCTTATACACCATGCCCTCTGCCTGAAATGTTCTTTCTAGATTCTTCACGAGACTGATTCTTCTCCCTCGGGTCACAGGTCATCTGTCACTTCTTCAGAGAGGCCTTTCCTGATTACAGAATGTAGAATATGCCTCACATGTCACATCTTTCTTCTCTCTCATACTAACAACTTGCCAATATATATTTACTCATGTGTTTATTTGTTTAATGGTCGGTAACTTTTAAGATGGTTACCAATGATTCTTCGCCTCCTGGTTTCATGCCCTTGAGTATGCTTTGGACTAGTGACTTGCTTCTAACCAATATAATATGGCAAAAAGATTGAGGGGTTACTTTGATATCAGGTTATTTTGATTTCTGTTCTGTTCTCTGGCTGGCTCACTCTGAGAGAAGCCATCTGTCATGTAAATTTCCCTTTGGAGGATCCAATGGCAAGAAATTGAGGGAGGCCTCCAGCCAACAGTCAGCAAGGAACTGAGGCCCTCTGTCCAACTCTTCATGAGGCGCTGAATCCTGCCAACAGCCACCTGAGCTACTCATCTCTCCCTCAACATGTCCGGAAGGAGGTTTGGGAAAAGCTAGCCAGTCTTTACCACAGTAAGGCTGGCTTACTTACTTTTCCATTCTTGTTTTTTGTGACTACTCCCTCATACAAAAACTATTCTCCAGCCAGTGTACTAGTAGTTCATATTTAATTACCTGATAAATAAATATTTACAGAATGCCTCCTATGTTCCAGTTGTTGAGTTAGGCATCAGAATAAAACAATGTGCAAAATATCCTACCCCTATCTGGGTGGAATTTATGATGTAGAGAAGTAGAGACATTGTCAATGTATGAAATGTCAAATTGTGATTAGTGTTATGGAGGAAAATAAAGGAATGAAAGGAGGGAGTGTCAGGGTAGAGTTACGGGTCACTATTTTATTTTGAGTATGGTTAAGACAATTCTCCTTGAGAAGGTGACATTTGAACAGAGACCCCCAAATGAGAGGGGGAGAGTGTCACTCAGCTCTCAGGGGAAACATGTTTCAGGCAGAGGAAAAGCATATATACAACCCTTGAAGCAGGCATATTTGAACCCAGAAAAAAATATATCAAATTCTAGATAATTACCAAAGGTAGAGCTGATAAAACTTGCTTATAGGTTGTATGCAGGATGTGAGAGAGTGAGGAACTTAAAATGCTTCCAAGGTTTTGGGTTGAGAAACTGGATTAATCAATTGCCTTATAACTGAGGCCGGGGAGACAGTGTTTTTTTTTTTTTTTTTTTTGAGAGAGAATAGGGGTGAAAACGGGAGGTTTTTGTACTCATGTTCCAGGAACATGTGTTATCTTTTGCTTTGGGCCTTTGCATACATTGATTGATCTTTTTAGAATGTCCTCTCACCCACTCCTTGCCAGGGGATACTATCCTCAGTGTTGGCATCACCTCCTCCAGGGACCTCCTGCTCTAGCAGGGTCTCAAGGAGAGAGCCTAATGAAACTGTTTTCTTACATTCCCTCCTAGAGAACAGGGATAGAGCAGGAATTCTACTTGATTATTTCCTATGAAAATCTGAATTAGAGGAAAACTTTATCACCCAACCTGTAGGATATTGTCCATCCCTGCCAACTTGTGCTGAAGGATTTGTTCATTTGCATCTTGCTGATCTTTTTCTGTTTGTTCATTCTTGAATAATAAAGAAGAGTTAGGCTGTATGCCTCTCATGTTTTCTAACCATCTGCTAAATTGCTGGTGAGTTTGAAAAGCCTTTCACCATATTTATTAGTCATTTTTAATTTTTTGTTAATTTTCTAATTCTATTCAGTTTTTTGTTTCTATGCTCTATTGACTATCTAGAGCTCTTTATATATTAAAAAAATTAACATTTCAAAAAATTAAATGTAACCGAATTATTTCTAGAATTTAGAGTCCCTGTTAAATTTGCTATTTCTCATTTAGATATCTACCATTCCCAAGAAACCTGTTTCAAAGACAGACACCTCATTTAGGCCAATGAGATTTACATTTTATTCTGGTAATACTCACACTATGATTTTTTTCTAAAAAGCCAGTGTGTATGCAAATGTAATCATTAGAGCTGAATAATAAAGGCATCAGTATAGTTCTCTTATTACTTGATTCCATACAGCATTATAACTTATTGAAAGAGAAATATTAAGCTTGGAAATTAAAATTTAGACTGTGGAATTCTTACCAACAGCTCCATTCTTTAGAATTGCAAGGTTTAGAAAATAACATTCAATGAATAATTGTAAAATAAAGACTTTAAAATTTTGTTTCTACTTTTCCTTTAAATTTTCTCTCCCTGGCAGCATACATCCATTTTTAGAATAACGATGAGACTAATCCTATAAAATGAACAGGTTAGGTCAAAATAATATAGAAATAAACTAGCTTCTCTCCCTCACCCCCCGCCTCTCTCTCTCTCTCTCTCTCTCTCACACACACACACACACACACACACACACACATATTCTTTTTTCACAAGTGTGTCATGAGCACATATTGGGTAGACTGTTATTTGGACCCCTCTTATCTTTGTTTGTTGTTGTTGTTTTTTTTCTTAGAGGCAATCTTAGTGACTTCGGTATCTTTTACTTCAGTGTCATTGAACTTGTCATTAAATCCCAACGAACAGGCTAGAAGAAGTCAGGAAAAGCAGAAAGGTTAAGTTGAAAGAATCTAAAAGACAAGAGAGGTGAAATCTAGGCTTCAGTTACAAATTTGCATTAACTGTCCTGTAAAAGGAACTATTTATACACTCTGCTGCAAATTTCCTATCTATAGAGGTAGTAGCTACCTCAGGGGTTGGTCCGAGATCAAATATGCAAACCTCTAGAAAATATTAAAGACAGTTGAATGCAAATTTTATTACTTTCATTATTTAAAAATTTAATTTATAGTGATATATTTAAAATCTGTGCCAAAAAATTAAGCAATTCAGAAAAGAATGAGTTACATAAATCAAGACGTAAGTATTCCCCGATCCTCCTATTTCCCAGTGGGAAACCAGAGAAAGATTTTTATACTATGGGTTAGGCACAAGCTCCTTTTTGATTCTTTTTGCAAAAGTCTGGTCTGGGGATCACTTAAACATTGTTGGTGGGTCATTTATTGGCTTTTCATTTATATTCTCTCTTTGTAACTTTGTAAAGTCCTATGAACAAAAGGATATATAAATAATAGATAATTATGTAATTATATTCTGCTTTTAAAATTTTGTGTCCTTTGAAGGAGTTGGGAAAATGACCAGGGCCGTGTATTTTCTGTGTGAGGCTAAGAGAACACATCCTGGAGCACTCTTACTTGGCCTACAAATCCCTCACTAGTAAAGCCCAGTTTTCTGCTTTAAGGAGGTATCTGTCTACTTAGTTCAGGCTGAAGTAGTCAGCAGGACTTTGTCATAATTATAAATTAACTTTTTAAATCTGATTATGTGAGAAAGTGGAAGAAGATAATCTCTCACTTTGGGTTAGTCTTGAATCAAAGCCAAAATTTTAGGTTCAAGATTCCTTGCATGAGATAACTATTAATATAGGCATGTAAGGAAAAAAAAATCATAGCAATCACAGGCTGAGATGCATTTTGGTTAAAATAAGGAACTCAGTGGTATAGGGTGGGCATCAGTGGGTTTGGATGGCAGTAACTGATGTTGATATTTAAAAAGAATGTTTTGATCAACAATTAATTAATAATTTGCATTTTTGTTGATAACAATGATTTTCTTTGTATTTCACCTTGACCTGGAAGGTTGTAATTTTTCTTTTTTTTTGGAAACATATACAAAGTGAAAAGATTGCTTGCAAGGAAAATGAATATCCAAGGAAATTCATCTAAAAATGTCTAGATAATTTCAAATAAAAATTAAATCTACCAAATTAAAAGATTGGTAGGAAATATTTTCTTATTGTTCTGTTTTATTTTTATAATTTAGGGGTAAATATGCCAGTTCAAGAGGTAGGTTCATTTCAGTGTAAAGCATGGGGCTAAGCACCATAGAAAATACAAAGGGTGAATACCAAGAATTACTTGCATTGAGTTGCATTTATGGCTTACTGTGTACTTTAATACTTATTATTCATTTTGATCTTTCATCCACCTTGGAAGGAATCACTCTCAGGTATTATCATCTTTTTTGGACACAGAGAAGGAAACAAGACCAGATACCATAGTTGCCTTGGCCAAGGTCAAAGAGCTAGTTTGACCAGACAGTATCTCAAGTGAATTAATAATGCTGTAAAGAGGACCCTGACAAAAGAAAGAGTTCCAGCTGGCAGAAATGAAGATACTAAATAAGGGCCATGAGAATGGTTTAAATGACAAAGACTTGGCATTTCAGGTGGTGGAAATGGTGTGAAATAAAAGCACGGGTTGTGAAAATCAGGATGCTGGATAATAGCTCTAGATTTATAAGAGGATGGGGAGCCACTGAGTGTTTTTGTGGTAGCTTCTTGTTTATACAATGAGACTCAGTCTGCCATGGTTCAAATCTCAGTTCCACTACTTTCCAAATTGTTTGATCTTGGGTTTTATCTAAACCTTGGGTTCCTCAACAGTAAAATGGGTATTAGGGTCACTACTTCCAGAGATTATTGTGAGGATTTAAATGGGTAAAGTGCATGTGCCTGGAACAGAGCACCTGAAAATAATTATTCGCCATCACTATGACCTGATCAGAGGTACACTTTAGGACAGCTATTATGGTAAGAATGGCCAATAGTCAGGAGTGGTGGGGAAATAACTGGAGGAGGGAGTCAAATTTAAGTTCAAACAGCAAGTTGGAGCCTACACCAAGAGTCCAAGTGAGCTCCAGTGAGGGCTTGACTTGGAACATCAGCATCAGGAATGTCAAGTGTCAAATATTTTAATATCTTCTATAGATGAGAAATAAAATGTGATGTGTGTGTTTTTAAATTGTCCCCAAATTAAGCTTTTCTCTGTTGACTGGCTAGGTTTAAAAAGTTTGATGGTCAAATTTATAATGGTTTGTTCCAGTCCCCAAATCCTATAAATACACCAGATAATTCTAGCCTTCACACCTGTTTAAACAACAACAGAGATAAAACGAACTAGCGGAAAGACCACCCCTTTCCTTTCCTTAATGAGGTTCCATTGATTTTTGCAAACAAATGAAAGACAATAAATTGCCCCAAATGCCCTTTTTTTTCACAGCCAGGTTATAGGACTGATTCGGGTGTTCCCAGCCTACTCAAGGCCATCAGGCCTCACAGCTGGACCATAAAATGCTTTTGCAGCTCTGAGGATATACCCCAACATCTCTTTGTTCCCAACAGAGCTTTGAGCATTTGGGAGTTTATCCTGTCAGTCTCAAGACTAATATTTCTTTTGTTTGTTTCATAGGCCCATAACCAAAAATCTCTAACAAGTCACAAAGAAGCTCATGAAGAGGTCAGAGGTTGCCCAAAAGGCATTTGATTTCTGTCCCAGGAACTCTGCACAGACCTGAGATCTGGGCTACAGTAAAATCTTTAGCAACTTGTCATTTCTACAAGAGTAGGGAGTTTGCTTCCTTCCATGGCTTCTGCTATGTATGCTTACTTCTGCTCCAAAGACTGAGATCTAGTGCTGAGCTGCTCAATGTGGAGTCATGAGCAACATGTGGTTGCTGAGCACCTGAAATGTGGCAAGAGTTGAAATGTGTAAGTGTAAAATACACACCGGGTTTCAGAGGCTCAGTATGAAAGAAAAAAGAAAATATCTCAATATGTTTGTATTGATTACATTTTGAAATGATAATATTATAAAATTAGTTTCGCTGGTCTTTTTTTTACTTTTTCTTTTTTTTTTTTTTTTTTTAATTTTTATTTATTTATGATAGTCACACACACACACAGAGAGAGAGAGAGAGAGAGAGAGAGAGAGAGAGAGAGAGAGGCAGAGACACAGGCAGAGGGAGAAACAGGCTCCATGCACCGGGAGCCCGATGTGGGATTCGATCCTGGGTCTCCAGGATCGTGCCCTGGGCCAAAGGCAGGCGCTAAACCGCTGCGCCACCCAGGGATCCCTTTTTTACTTTTTCTAATGTGACTACTAGACTGCTTAAAATTACATATGTGGCTCATATGGTACTTCTTTTGAAAAGTACTATTAAATGAGGAGGATGCCATTAGGCCTGCAGATTCTCCTGATAGATTCAAAGCATTGGGTAATTCCTGATTATCTTGTATATTTGTCCTGCAATTTGTCTTTTAAATTTGACTCTAGCGCAAGATGGAGTCCATTTTGTCTTAATTAGAGGAGCCACACTAGGTAGACGATGAACAAATAAAGGCAGAAGGGGGAAAAGGGAAGAAAAAATGTACTTTATAGGGAAATTTCTACTCAGAACACAGGATATATGTTGTTTTTGCCATTTTTACAGAGGAAGAAATAGTGGCTCAGAGGGATTAGGTGATTTTCCAAAGTAACAACACTCTTCATATCCATCAGAGGGTTCAAAACATCTAATGAACTCCAAAGCACAAACTGTCTCTACATCATACATCATAGAAGCGTCTCTTCTACGGACAACTTTTGAGAAAATTTAACAGTAACAATGATTTTGGAGATATTTCTTTTATTAATCACATATGTCCTTGTTTATGATTTATGCTTGTGCTGGTGCTTATCTGCCAAGTTATTTTAATACTGGTTAGAAAGTGTGGAAGAAACTTTATTCATGGAACCATGCTTCTATTCATGAGAGCTCAGTAAGTATTCTGTGGGCCCTCTTCTTTCTCTTCCGGTTGTTGTGTAATCTTAAATAACCACATTTGCAACATGGAGTTAATGACACAGATCTCATGGGGCTCTTGAGGGGTAAGAGAAGGCTACGTGGGAGAAAGTAGAACGTACACTTGCCAGAGTTGGCCTCTTCAAACCTTCCTCCCACCCCTGGAACGGACATAAGATAGTGATGTCACTGCTACATTTATATTATATCGCCAGACATTTGGGGCCACTTATCCTCTCTGTAAATGAGACACAATATGAAAAACCTAGAAATTATGAGGACTTTATGGGTTGCCTACTTTATCGCTCTCTTAACGCAGGACTGTTTTTCAGGAACCACAGACAAGTCTCATAAAGTTTCCTTTCAATAATGTATTCCAGCCTCTTTGATCTTTTTACTCAAGGAATTTTTCCCCTTCTGCTAACGCAAATTTCCTCATTAGTTATTTTGGATGAAAATGAGAAAGATATAGGAAGATTACTATCACCTCATAACTTTCTCTTCTCTAGGCTAAGATAGCCTGTGGCCATTAACTGTCTCCTTTTCTTCATATTCACTGCTGTCTCCTGAAACCCATTTGTATGAATTTCTATTCAAATGGCTCATATTTACTAAGTAGGAATTCTGATTGTAGAGGGATGCATTACTGCCGCTATTTTAGAGAAATCTTTCTAAAATTTCTAAAATCTAGAAATTCTTTTCTAAAAAAGAAATCTTTCTCCTTTACAGTCAGTATGTATTTTTTTTCTTTCTTGCTTTCAACTAGACTCAAGGAGAATGATTTAAAGAGTTTTGGGATAATACTTTGTTGCTTGCTGCTGTTGACTCAGGTTCTCATTTTAACATTTGAGACTAAAAGTAAGATAAAAGATAGTGGGGGCAAGAGAGTCAACAGAAAAGGTGCGTTTGTTCATCAGGACCTGACATGGAGTCAGTGTATTGTATAGGTAGCAGTAGCACTGAACTTTAAAAATCAGAGTGTTGCATTAGGTCCTTTGGACTATGAGGAGACTGCCCCTACAAATTTACTCTCACTATGGGGGTTGAAGACATCACCAAGGTGAATGTGTTAATACAAAAAGAGCAAAATGTAGTGAAAATGAGAATGACATTTCTCAATATTTAATTACTGATCTACTATCAAGATACTTCTCCTGTTCTTAAATCTCCATATGTTTAGAGATTTTAGTTTATAGGAGACACAGCAATAGTACCATGGAACTGGAAGTTGAGACTGCCACCTGGCCACTTGGGGTACCACTGGAACAGCATGTAGAAATGGATATATTTCTATAATGGATATATTTCAGATTAAAGCTGATTATCAAGGGAAATTGACTTGGTCTGATACAGTGGTACAAGGATGAACTGGATTGCAACTTGGAAGATTCTCTGAATGTGCTACTCAGTTTTCTTGTGATCTGTAGCAAAATAATATAGACCACACTGGTAATGACACAAACCCTTCAGGTATAAACATGTGGGTTCAACAGACAAAGAACCAAGACATTTGATAAGGTTAGAGAGAATTTAAAATAGCAGTGGAAGAAGGATATTATAAACACCAACTACAACCATGTGAGTGGTTTCACAAACAAGGGTCACAGAAGTCATGTGTATTATTTCCTTGCTTTGATACAAATATATGTATTTTTATTAACCAATCTTTTCCTCTGCTCAATTCTCATATAATATAAAGCTTGTTAGCAATGACTAACCTCGTATAAGTAATAAACTACATGATATCAAAGGGAGAGCATGAATTGATAGCAGAGAGGTAACTATCATCCAGAGATAAATAAAATAATATGAGATTTTGTGTTTCGTCTTTTGTGGAGGTCAGCATGTTGAGGTGACCCAAACACTAACTCTTCCAAGGCTGGTAACCGTATTTCTAATAATTCACTTCTCCGTAGGTTCTGGTGTAAGACTTTGCCAATGAGAAGTATTGCTGGGAGTTTTGGAAGTTGGAAATAGAGCAGAAGCTACTCTTCTTGGGAGGACATGGTAGGAGAATGTTGACAGATGTTGACAGATGTGGAAGCTCTATGGACATCTCCAGGTGTCTCATTTCATCGCTGTGACCGCTAGACACGTGTCTCCATGATCCCCTTCTCCACAGTCATGGAAGCCAAGTTTGATAGCTTCCTGACCTTCTCAGTGACTCTGACTTGGCCACCTTCTCCAGTGCTGTGGGCTAAATTCATAAGTAATGACTTCTCCAGTATTCAAGCTGCTGCTTTTTCATGTGTTTCCTGCCCAGTTCTTCCCACATTCACAAAACCTCTAATTCCTCTATCATTAATATCACTTTATTTTCAACACAGGTAATGGCTCTGTTTCCCTAACTGAACCCAAACAATAGTATATGATCCAGTGATCATTGTGCTGTATAACTCATGATTTCCTTTTTTTTTTTTTGATTCCTTCAAATTTAATTGCCATAATCTTAGGGCCTAATTTTTTATTATAATCATTATGCTTATAACATATTGATGTCATATTTTTGGAAAAGTAGACAAACATAAGGGAATATTGTGAGACTGATTAAAGTGATATGATCATTTAACTCTTTATGACTCTGTGAAAAGTGACAATGGAACACATACCAGTATTTTATACTCACAGTTTGCTTCCAGGTAAGATAATGTTCAATGGGTAATAGTCCTGCTGATGGTGACACCAAAAACAACTGTGTGGATACTAAAGAAATAGACCTTTATTTGACATTTGAGTACATAGTGATAAATATTTTGATGCTTTTAATGTTTTAGAGTTTTGACATTTTGCAGATAAAATGCAAAAATGATTCATTAAGCTTTTAAACTTTTTGTTCAGATGTTTGTCATAGTGCTCTTAAGATAGAATGGAAACAACCTAACTGCCATTTGTTTTCATTTCTACATTAATGCAAAAGATATGTAATTAAATAGTCTAAGTGCTGAGCCACTAAATTAAGTACTGGTTCTGTAATTCAGACAATTTCATCAAATGCTCTTGCTGTTTCTGGACTTACATCAAATCACTTTGGTCTAATGCCAGTTTCATGGATTTCATGGCACGAGAATGATTAGTGAAAATGTAATTAAACATGAATTATTTCCCATTACAGTTTTGTAAAATAAAGCATATTTAGGTGTGAGTTGGCAGTAAAATATAAATAAATATGTTCCTAAACACAAACCTCCCCCAAGTCAGCAAGGAGATACTTACTGGTTTTGCTAAATATGTCTATGGTATCAGGGTAATTTCAGCTCCAAGTGACTACACATCTAATTGAACCTGACTGAAACAATGAAGATAATTTAGTATTTCAGAAAACATAGATTCTGAAATTACCAAGAACCAAAGTAAACTAAGTTTTAGACTTGTTTTAAAAATGTATGGGCAAAAAAAATAAATAAATAAAAATGTATGGGCAAGGAACAGCTGGATGGTGTGTCAGTTAAGCATCTGACTCTTGATCTCGGTTCAGGTCATGGTCTCGGGGTCATGAGATTGAGCCCCACATTGGCCTCTACACTCAGTGGGGAGTCTGCTTAAGATTCTGACTTCCTCTCCCCCTGCCCCTCCCACTTGTGCTCTCTCTCTAACATAACTGAATAGACCTTTTTTTTTTTTTTTTTTTTTTTTTTTAATTTTATTTATTTATGATAGTCATACAGAGAGAAAGAGAGAGGCAGAGACACAGGCAGAGGGAGAAGCAGGCTCCATGCGCTGGGAGCCTGATGTGGGATTCGATCCCGGGTCTCCAGGATCGCGCCCTGGGCCAAAGGCAGGCGCCAAACCGCTGCGCCACCCAGGGATCCCCTGAATAGACCTTTTTAAAGGTCTATTGGCAAAGCCCTCAATGACAGACACTCCAGCTACATTGGAGGAATAATTTGATAATGGATTAATCTGTTTGAGGGATCTGAACTTTTTAAGAGCAAGCTTTTATAATATTCTCTAAATTTCTGTTACTTCTGCATGTGTGCTCATATGTATGTTCATTTTTTAAAAAAGATTTTATTTATTTATTCATGAGAGACAGAGAGAGAGAGAGAGAGAGAGAGAGAGAGAGAGAGAGAGGCGGAGACACAGGCAGAGGGAGAAGCAGGCTCCATGCAGGGAGCCCGATGTGGGACTTGATCCTGGGACTCTAGGATCATGCCCTGGGCCGAAGGCAGATGCTCAACTACTGAGCCACCTAGGCGTCCCCACATGTGTGTTCAATAAAAATAGATTTGTACAGAAAAATCTCTGTTTCATTTATTCTATCTGGTGAAAGGAGATTTACCATATGTCAAAGTTGCAATCAGAAAAATCTCAGGATTGGAGTGAATCTTAACATTCATCTACTGAGTGAATTTTATATATATTTCATATATATATAATTTTATATATATCTTATATTCAGAGAATCAAAGTGTAATAAATAATATCTGAGATAAATTATATCAAATATTTAATTTTTGTTGTCGGCAATAGAGTACTTAAAAGTCTTCCTTCAAGTCTTATTGTGATTGCCAGTCATCATACTATAAAAATGCAAAAGTTTCAGTTAATGATGTGTAGGTAGTAGAATGTTCTACTAAAGTGGTACCCTGACTGGTCTTCAGGGTTAACTCACTTCAAGCTTATCACTCATTTTTTTTTTTAAGATTTTATTTACTTATTCATGAGAAACATAGAGAGGAGAGAGAGAGGCAAAGACACAGGCAGAGGGAGAAGCAGGCTCCATGCAGGGAGCCCGATGTAGGACTTGATCCCAGGACTCCAGGATCACACCCTGGACTGAAGGCAAACGCTCAACCGCTGAGCCACCCAGGCATCCTAAGCTTATCATTCATTGCTCGCTGACCTAAATTCCATAGTTTGTAGCAGAACTAACATACTTCCCTTGAGATCCTGCAGACCACTAGCCTTAAGGAACAAAGGACCAGACTGTCAGCCTGCACTCAAAAACAGCCTCCTCTAACCCTGGTATCTTCAATAAGAGTCCCCTGGGAGTCTTGATTACTGGGCAGAGCAGAGAAATCTGGAAGCCTCACAAGGCAAATGATTAACTGCTGAGCACCAGCTTTCCCTGCATGTTGCCCCTTCACTAGTTCCCATGTTTTCCCTTTTAAATGTCTCCTGCTTCACCTGGACTCAAAAAAAAAGGTCTTTGAGAAGCTGGTCTGCCATCTTCCCATGTTGCTGGCTTCCTGAATAAATGAATAAAACCACCTTTCCTTTCCCACCAATGCCTATCTCTGTTTAAGGTTGGCTTTCGAGCAGCGAGCAGCTGAACCTGAGTTTGGAACCACTCCTCTGCTGGGTGACAGTGTAAGCTTTCTCCTTCCATAAGTCTAAATTATCGTTATTTAAGTGTTCCAGGGAAACCATAACCCTAGGCCTTTGCTGGCACTCGTAATCTGCCAAATGCCAAGTCACCAGAGAAATTTGCTGACTTGCTAACCTGGTCCTAAGGATGCACTACTCTACGTAGTGCTAGAAAACCTCACTGAGTAGCTAGTAAATATCAAAACAAGCTGAGTGAGGGTATTAAACTACTTTTATGCCAAATCTTGGACCAAGAAAATTAGCCTTTTCAGTTGTGATATGTACAACATCCTAAGTAGTACCAGTGTCTAGCAAACTTTAGGAAAATGCTTTGAGAAAGACAAGTTATCTGACCTTAATAGTAATAGCAATGCTAAATTTCTAATTATAAAAGCAATAAATGCTTATGTAAAATTTAGGAAATGTAAACAGCATATGTATGAAGAAAAAATAAGTCTCACTTTACAAGCCATAGGTAGTCACTGTTTTTATTTTTTAAATATTTATGTATATAAATTTATGGGTGTAGATTTAATTCAAAAGACACAACTTTTTGTATTACAGTTTAACATTTTTCCACTAAATATTAAGAACATGATTTTTAATTCCCCGAATATTAATCATTTGGATGTATCACACTTAAACTGAGTTCACGTAGTTGGAGAATTAGATTGTTTTTTGTTACTCTATTTGATGAAAATCTCGATATGTAATTTTTGAGAATATAGTAGGTTATTTTCCTAGATCAATTCTTCAAGTAAGGCATTAAGTCAAATGATATAAATATTTTTAAGGTTTTGGGTTTATATATTGTAATTGTCCTTACTCAGATTCTTAGAGATTAGCTTCTTCAACCTCTAATATAAGAGTGTGTCAATGGGTGGTTGGCTCTCAGCCACTTGATATTTCTTGATCATTGCTGCTGGCTCAGCCTTTGAGCCTATTTGGGGGATGTTTTTAAGCCACTCTAGATGGACCTTATGGGCCTGGCTAGCTTGTAGTCATCCTTGAATCCTTGAGGCTCTCTGACCCTGAAATCTTTTCTCTGCTGCTTCTCCAATTTGGAATACTTGTTCTAGAACTCTGCTTCACCTCACATGGTTTTTTTCCGGCTATTGTCTTGACTAAATCTGATGGGCTCTATGTCACTATATGCCCACTTGCCAAAAGATAGAAGTCTGGTTTTTGGATTCCAAACTAATGGCCAAGGGCCTATTACTGATAACTTTCCAGGTGTAGATAGTGTGAACAGTGATAAACAACACGACCATATAACTTATTTTTCAAATAGGAATGTATTTGAGAGGTGTAGGGGGCACTATTAATAATTATGCTAGTAAAATAGGCATAAACTGGGACTGTCTTAGGCAACCTAGAATGTATGGTAGCTTGGATGTCTTATCTCCATGTATGCCCAGCTGGTGGGGCATCTTGCGCTACATCTTCATGGCTGATGGACTGCTTTGCATCTGTGGTTACACTCATATGTGGTTCTTGCGATAAAACACAACCTTAAACCTCTGCTGCATAAAACTTTTTATAATGCTGGTTGAGAGAAATGCTATTTAATAATATTTATGAATGAGTACTTGCAGGGCATGCAGCTTTTCCATTCCTATAAGAGATTCTAAAATTAGGCCATCTATCAAACCAGATGTTAGAGTTCTGCCTTCTTGGAACCCAAGTTAATTGCCATCTGGTATCATTTTTTAAAAAGGATATATTGGAGCACATTTTAAGAAACAGGTGTTTGAAATTTGCTGCTTTATCAGTTGTTGACATGTTGTAAAGAAGGCATTTGTTTCTTCACTGTGTCATCTTGCGAGAACAATGAGACAAGTTCTTCTCTGGTCTTGATTTAAGGAGAAGAAGCTATGTCTCTTCTGAGCCATTGGTTTGTCTCTTATTTTATAGACACTGAGCCAAGTAACACACTGTGTTTCTCTCTTTGCTTTGGTCGCTAGTAAGCTCAGGGCGAAATTTTGCCACATTTCTAGCAACTGTGCAATACTTTGGATATATTTCTTATACGTGGCCTAATTATTTCTTTAGCCCTATTCCTCTTAGTCAACATCCCTACATCTAGCTTGCAATTTTGCAATATAATTTCAGTTTTTGTTATGGTTTGGTGGTTAGCTACTCCAGGCCTTATGTGGAAGGAGGCAGTACTTAAGAATATTAGTAAATGTTCAACCAGGAAGTGTTCCACAGAGAGAGAGAGAATAATACAGATTTGGGAAAACTTTTTTATTTGTAACTAAGTCTCATCCATGTTATTGTTGGAAGTATTTCTTTTTTATGTGAGGTCGGTGATACTGTCTCTTTCATGCTTTTATCTCTGCATTCTTCTTTCCCTTCCAAGAGAAACTAAATGATTTCAAGTCTCACCTTTCTTTCAAAACTAAAATCCTTCCTCTAAGGTTTTAAAATGAAAACTCCAGCTTCCCCCTTATTCTCTGCTGTCTCTTTCTCTCCATGTTGAAAGAAGTGTCTGCAATCACTGTCTCCCTTACTTCTCCTTCACTTCCCTAACCCCTGAAGCTGACCCCTTGAAAGTCAGCCTGGTTTCCCCAGTGTTCAATCCAAGAGATACTTCTCAGCCCTGGACTTCTTAGCTCTCACTTCTTTCTCAGAATGTGCTGTTCCCATGGAGTCTCTGACACCATATGCTGCTGGATTTTTTTCCTGCACTCTCTTTCGGCCACTGCTGCTCAGCTGCTTTTTCAGGCTCCTCTACCTCTATCCTTCCTTTAAAAGTTAGTGTTTCTCAGGGTTTGGTCCTACTCCCTCTTTTCCTTCTACCCACACATCCTGTGCAGTCTCCATTGTCTCCTAAATTATATCTCTAGCCCGATAACTGTCCTGATCTCAGTTGCCTATTACACGTTGGACATCTGGATATCTTTCAAGCATATCACACTCAAGTCTTCATCTTGGTCCTTTTCCGCTGGACCTGTTCCCTCTTTTGTTTTCTTTGCTTTGAGAATGGCACCGCCAGGGTCCTTCCCATTAACTCCAAAAACCTAGGAGTCTTCTTCAGCTTCTCTCTGTCCCTTCTTCCATCCAGACAGTCATCAAATCCTGGTGATATGTTGTCTAAATATCTCCGAAATTACCACCATTGCAGGCTGATCCCACCACAGGGACTCTGTTCTTTCACGCACCTTAATGTCTCCTATGCTTGTACAATGCCAGGGGTGTAATAAGGACCCAAAATATTTCTTGAACAAATGATTAATGTTAGAAAATTGAGAAACATTAAGAGATAACAGCAGTGGAATATGGATTTAAAAAAATCCTCGTGTTATTAGCACACAATTTATTTTAACAAGCCAAATGAGTCCAATGTTTTTTATACTAAATTGTTTGGGGGAATATCTATATCAAAAACATATACTTAGAAATGTATTTTTAATAACTTCCAGGAGGCTGTTTCTTCACATTTTATGTGAGAAAATGCTATACAATGAGTAATTTAGTCACATGGGTCTATGGCTGAGATTTAACGTATAAACATTTAACAAAACACCAAAATAAAGAAGCAGCATATAAAAGGTCGCCACAATGAAATTTCATGTATTATTTGCTTTTAGGAAAGCAAGAACCACATTTCTAAATGTCTTTGAAAACTGTAATATTGATGGTCTAATAAATAGGGTCTTTAATGTATTATAATTTATAAAACTAAGGTCCTAGTGATAAGATTCTAATTCTTCAAATATATGTGTTCATAATGGGGCAGCAAAGAGTGTGGATAATTGGGAAGCTCTTTTGAAAATTGAATCCTGGTAATTTCTTTATCTAGTAATTAGTACTTCTCTTTCCCAGGGTACTGTTTTATTTTTGTTTTGTTTTGTTTTTTGTATTTTTGGTTTTTTTTACCTTAAAGATTTTATTTATTTATGCACGAGAGACATAGAGAGAGGCAGGGACACAGGCAGAGGGAGAAGCAGGCTCCATGCAGGGAGCCCAACACGGGACTCGATCCCCGGTCTCCAGGGTCACGCCCTGGGCTGAAGGTGGCGCTGGTTTTAAAGATTTTGCTAAAAGCTTCTGCAAAGCAGTATTCACTTCTAATATTTAGTCTTTCTGGCCGTCGAACACTGTAGGCCTTTAAGGAACGAGAAGAGGAAAGGGCTACTTCTGAGGGCCTATATATGGAAGAGTGGAATTGCTTCTTGATGTTATGTTCATACATGTCTGTCTAGGTTTTACCTGGTTGGTATGAGAATATTAATGGTTCAATATCTGGATGTTCTGAAGGCATATCTTTATGTCAAGATGCTCTATAGTCAGGAGAGGGTAGTATGTGTCAAGGGTGGATTAAAGGCTCTTTACCCTGGATTCTGTTTAGAGTTTAATGTTCAGAGATTGATCACCTCTGTGGTGATCACTCCTGTCGCTATCCCTGGACACCGAACAAAAAAGAGTGATATTAGTTGAAGTCATCACAATATCTTTAAAAAATCATGGTGTTGAATCTTGATGTTGAGTTAGTAGTAGTAAATGAACATGTTAGCTTTAAAGTTAGGGTTGTTTAGACATTGAGTGGGCAGGTATCCAATACATGACTGGACGTTTGCATTTTTTAGTTGCTAGAGATTCCTTTAACCTTGGTGAAAGCCAAAAGAGAGGAAATAGCATTCAAAGAAGCAGAACTTAAAATGAAAAACACATGAGGTAGGCATTCTCTGTGGAACTGAAGCATGGAACACTGACTAGGAACGTGGTGGTGTTTACCCTTGCACACCTTGGCCCAATCACTCGGAGGAATGCCTGATGTTAGATTGTCCATGTGTAATAAGCACAATGAAAAAGAGATAATTATCGGGCAGTCGAATTTCATATATAGTTTTCAAAAATATAAACATTTTGATCATATATATGTATCTGAAGTGTTCTGTGAATTTATTAATAGCTGTGAAATTAGTATGTGTCTTTCATTGTGTCCATTTACAGACATAAAATTAAAAGGTCATTAATTTCTATGATCCTTCCATATTGGATAAACAGGGACCTGCATAACAAAAGGCATGTATTTATAATTAGATATGGGAGATTTGTTATAAGTGGCTCTAACTGCCTTGTAGCAGATGCTATTCTCTATTAAAATTACTTATATTTTTAACTAACATTTATTGTCTCATATAATGATGACATCGACATTTAAAAAGGAAAACAAGTCAATTACCCATATGAAAGTTAATCTGCTGAAATTAGATTTTAAAAATAAATCCCAAAAGAATTATCTGTCACTCTGCAGGTAGAGTAGGAATTGCTATTAGGAACTAAGCATATATTTTTAAAACTTCATGATGTAATAGTAAAGTTTTTCTTTCAGCACAAGTATATTATGACCCCTTCCACTAATATTTTTGCCTTGAAATTTATAAGCAAAAATATGATTTTATAATAAAGTTAGTAAATTTAATTCATTGCCCATTATGAAGTTTATATAACTGAACAAATGAACTACTGGGTTCTCATTAAAGGAAAAGTCAGTTCTGTATATAAAAGGAAATGCTAGTTCTTTCATCTTTGCCTCGTTTTCCAGTCAAGGATGATGATGAGACTTTTAAAACTACTTCACACGCCCTTATTGATCATGTTTTCAATGTTGATTGCTCTTTCACTCTCTTCCATGTTTGGTGAAACCCTACCTATCCTTCAAAGGCCAGTACAAATGTCATCTTCTCCAGAAGGACTTTTTAAGGAAGGACTCAACTTGCCTTCCTATGAGTTCCCTTTGCCCTAAGCCATAGCACCAGCAGCACCTATGACAAAGATATACCGTCTGCTTGGTTTCTAATGAAGATAGGGATAGCACTTCACCATATTTGTGGACCATTGGGTGATACAATGCCCATCACAAAATGTTTGACTTAAATAATGAAACAAAATAAGTCAATGGTTTTTAGATATGTTTCAAATGAAAATACCATTATTTTCCTTCTAACTCCAGGAAATAATAAATTTTACATCAAAGAAGAAAGCATTTATTGTCTTCATTTCCTAACTGATGGGATCCAGGCTTAAAAGCTTATATTTTATTTTGTTTCTCTTGCTGTACTGGCTTTGGGAATAGATAAAAGACCAAATGGCTACATATCAGCAAGTTTATGGAAAAATTACCTATTTAATTTGCCTAAGATGGGCTTTACTATCTCCAGTTTTGCTTAAGGATCATCTCTTACAACATGGCTCCTGATACACTACTGCTCAAAGCAATTATAACAATTGACGGTAAAATATCTGTTACCAGTAGCATGATACAATTGAGCTTTTGAGATCAGGTTTATAAAACCTCAAGGAACACTGTTTATTGTGAAGTTTGTCCTTATTTTACTTTCATGTAAAAGATATAAAACATGAATAGAATTTTGAGGATATAATAAATCCTATATTTATTTTTGCCAGTGACTTTATTTACGTGTATATATATTTTATATACCTGTGATTGTTTTCATTTTTTTTAAAGATTTATTTATTTAGAGAGGGACTAAGAGCACAAGCAGTGAGGAGGGACAGATAGAGAAGCAGACTCCCTGCTGAGTAGGGAGCCAGATGTGGGGCTCAATCCCAGGACCCTGAGATCATGACCTGAGCTGAAGGCAGATGCTTAACTGACTGAGTCACACATTAGTCCCTATATACTTGTAATTCTATTGAAACTACCATTGTGCTATACATTGTGTGTGTTATAGTTTTTAACTGTATACCATATCATGATATTTCCTCATGTTTTGGTGCAGTCTTCATTATTGCAATTTCAAGAGAAGTATTTTTCTATTACATTGTTGTGCCATAATGTATGCATATGTGTGTTTATATAATATAATTGTAAATTCAATTTATTATTTATATAATATACTTTTAAGTAAATATATATATTTGTCTATCATCTTGCTAGCTGGCTAAACACCTATTTAAAACCCAAAATAAATCTTCCAGGTTACCTAAAAGAAATATAACATTCTCTCTATTTTTTTATAACGATTTTGGTTAATTTTCCTGGAGATCTATCTGCTTAAAAATTTTAAATGTTTTTGTTAGAGAAATGATCTAGTGACATGGGGAATAGTATAAGAGTTTTCAGCTAAAGAAATCTTTTTTTTTTTTCAGATGAATGGAATATTTTTTTTTAATTTTATTTATTTATTTATGAGAGACACACAGAGAGAGAGGCAGAGACACAGGAGGAGGGAGAAGCAGGCTCCATGCAGGGAGCCCAACGTGGGACTCGATCCCAGATCTCCAGGATCACGCCCTGGGCTGAAGGTGGCGCTAAACCGCTGAGCCACCCAGGCATCCCTGAATGGAATATTTTACTTTATTTAAAACAAATTTTTCAATGCTTGCTAGGTTTCAGGAATTGGGATTTTGCTGGGATCACAAACATGAATATGATAAACATACCATCAACAACTTGAACTCATTCCAATGAAGGTAAGAAACTGAGAATAGATAAACGGACAAATATTTATGAATTGTAACACCAGAGAGGAAAGTTTTTTTTTTTTTTTTTTTTTTTTTTTTTAAGCATCTCATATAGAAAATGTCCGTTTAGGGTGAGAGGTCAGTGAACCACTGACAGTAGAGGAGTCAGGTATATGTGGATGGGGTGGGGATGAGGGGCTTTTAGGTAGTGGAACAGCAAGAGATAAAGCCCTGAGGTGGGGAAGGGTTTATTTGAATAACTGGGAGTAGGGGAGGGAGTAGAGTGAGCCTCAGATAATGAGCAGAGGGTAAATGGCATGAGACGAGATTGAAGCAATAGATAGCATCAGATTGAGGGACCAGATAACGTTGGACTTGTCAGCTGGGATTAGTAATGTGCACTTTGTTCTGAGTGTAATGTGAAGCCTTTGCATGATTAACCAACGTAGTCATGTTGTCTGACTTCCACATTAATTTCATACAATGGGTTAGGGGTAGGGGAGCATGGATGGCAAAGGAAACTATGTTGGGGGCAGTTGTACCTGTCCAGGTCAGAAATAGTGGCATCGTGGAGTGAACTGGTAACAGGAAATGGGAAATAGTGTTCAAAACACAATGTACCTTTCAGGCGGAAACAAGTACAAGGTGCATAAGGTGCTGTTTGGATGTGGGGAGTAGAAGAAAAGAGAAATCAAGAATGATTTAAATATCTGACTTGAACTACCACATCACTGGTGGTGATGTTTACTGAGATGTGGGAGATGAGGGGTGGGTAGCAATGGTGGTGTTAAGTGGTTGCATACAGTGAATCTGGGGGTCAGAGGAGGGGCCTGGCAGAAGAGGCTGGTTGACTCCTTTGGTGGTGGGGGAAGGCCCTGTGATGAAGGCCTCCTGACAACGTGTGTGTCTTCATTTTCATTAGGACTTTAAGCCTGAGGAAATGCATAGAATTATTTAGGGAGGGAGATTAGAGAAAGAGAAAAGTCATCTTGAGATCAAATTTGGGAACCCCAACACTTAAAGTGTGCAGGGAGTTGGAGAAGCTGACATTGGAGATTTGACTAGCGAAAGTCTGGCTGTATCTATAATGTTTTATCTCTAAAAAGTCCTGAAAAAACATTACAAATGAGTTGATAAGTCTAGATGACAGGTACATAGATGCCTACTCTGTATGTTCTGTAGTCTAAAAAATGTTTGAAATACTACTTAATTTCAAACATTTAAAATTAAATTATGAAATGCTTTGCAAAAGTCATTCATAAAATGGTAGCATTAGGTAATAGGTCTCACAAACCCTTTTCTTTATTCGTTAATGACTCTAGTAAACCACCACTGTAAATGTTGGAATTGACTAGAGCGCTGAGTTTCTTGCAATGTTAAATGATGTAGAAAATAAAGCATAGGATATAGGGTCACCTCCTAGGGAAGTTTTTGAGTCTCTGAAATGCAACTGTCTTCAATTTACATTCTCCATCTGCTGTGAGCCCTAGGTTCCAAAGCAGGCAGTGATGGTAAAGCTATCTAACCTGTCACATCATTTTCTGAAGAAGAAATTGACTCTCAGAGATGCTGATGGGCTTGCTCAGTCTCGCCCAAGACTTCACCTGGTTTCATGTAAAGACCCATTTAGGTGACATGCATCTGGGGATGGCTTTATGCTAGATTAGAAATGCATATGTTAGACTACAGGTTTAACTTACATGAAAAGCCCAATTAGGTTGTTTTATAATATGGGCTTTGATTTTAACACATCTTTGTGCTTTTTGTTATTACTGGTAGGTTGTGAGAAACTTTGCTACAAAATAAAAAGCTGCGAAATGCGTTTTGTCTTAAGCAAGCTGATTAAATAACAGAGTATATATAAAAGACAAAGGTGATTAAACACATTACAAAGGAATTTTTACTTTTTTTTTGGAATTTTTACTTTTATACAAGTACTCCTTATACTATTTTAAACAGAAGATCTTCTAATATAGAAATGGCAAACAGATTTAATTAGGTATATCATCTCTAACTGACTGGTAGTGACTACCTGGGGCAAGTATTGAGCTAAGACTATGCCTGGGGCAGCCCCGGTGGCGCAGCGGTTTAGCGCCGCCTGCAGCCCAGGGTGTGATCCTGGAGACCTGGGATCGAGTCCCACATCAGGCTCCTTGTATGGAGCCTGCTTCTGCCTGTGTCTCTGCCTCTCTCTCTCTCTCTGTGTTTCTCATGAATAAATAAATAAATAAATAAATAAATAAATCTTTAAAAAAAAAAAAAAAAGACTATGCCTGGACTCACTGGGGATATTAGAGGTCTCCAGAACCGATAGGATATTGTGTAGAATCCATACACAGAAATTCGTTTTAAGGAATTAACTCATGTGATAGTAGGGGCTAAGTGAGGAATCTGTACAGCAGGCCAACAGATTGGAGATTCAGGTAAGAGTTGATGTTGCAGTCTTGAGGCAGAATTACTTCTTCTGGAAACCTCAGTCTTTGCTCTTAGGGTCTTCAACTTATTGGATGGCCCACCCATATTATGGAGGCTGATCTGCTTCCCTCAAAATCTTTTTTGTAAATGTTAATCACACCTAAATACCATCTTCACAGCAAAATATTGACCATTGTTTGACCAAACACCTGGGTATCATAGCTTAGATTTAAAAAATGGCCATCACACTAAGGAAAGGTACAGTGACCATGAACCCCTACAGTATGTCAAGGAGGGATGTGAGGCATCATTCCAGCCATGTGTTTGCCATCCTTACCCTGGTTGTATTTAGGTGTTCCTTTAGTGTAAGAAAATCCATTTTATTGACAAAACTTCAAGAATATTATTGCATGAAATGAAATAAGTCCTAAAGATTTTTAAATTTGAAAAGCAGGAAGAAAAAGACTTTCAGGCTCATGAAGAGAGTTTTCAATAAATGTACATTTTACTTTATTGTTGCATTATTCCTAAAGATGTTTTAAATCCTTCCCATCCCATTCTATCCCACTGTATAATCCAGAGTTTCAGCCCACATTCGTTATGGGTCTCTCATTCATCCATTTGTGCTGTAAAGAGGTTTCCAATAGTAATATTTTAGAGAAATTACTGTCTGGAATTTTCAGAAACTAACCACTACTTATAGTCCCAAGATTAAAATGCAAACTGTCAAAAAACATTTAATAATCACTTGATGGATTCAGTCTACTATGTTGGTTTTAATCTTTAAAGTGATATGACACATCACAAACTCCTGGTAACTTCATCAGTGTCTCATCTAATCTAATGTGATGTGCTATAGCCCAAACAATTGTTCTATTGTATCCAATAATCCCTATATTTTCGGAAAATGATGGGGGAAAATCTCATTTGAGGAGTAGTGTCGCCTATACATTTTTGTTAGAGAAGATTCAAAATAGAATTTAAAATGGTAACCTTTGTTATCAAAACACCTTAATATAAGAGCATTCAAAAAATCTCAGGAAAAATAAACCCTTAAAAGTAAAACAATAGTTGCCGAAGGAATGATACTTGGATAATATTTGAGTAAAAGCAAATCCAATAAGTATTTTCATTAGAGTGTTCCTTTTGTTCCCCCTTGAAAATGTTTTACATTATTGAATATCACATGTCTCCCTGAATTTCTGTTTTTAGGCACGTTTCCTGCTAGGAACATATGGAAAGGGTAAATGTCTGGAGTAAAATTTAAATGATATTATAAACTATGAGAGAGGATCTTGAAGGATTAATGCAGTTGAAAGAACTAAAACTATGTCTGCAGTTAGATTTAGACGACCATTTTGCTTATCCTATATATATTTTTTTTATGGAAAAGAAAATGTAAAAAGCAGAACTTATAAAATCCCATTACTTTGTGTTTACATTTTGATGTTGATATCAATTTATCTTCCTGCAGATGCATAGTGTTATTGTTTTAAATGCAGAAATTTCATGTGTATAAAACTGTAGAAACTCTAGTGGTGGACATTTATAGGTACAAATAGGATTTCCATGAAGAACTTTCACTCAGAACTTCAGTGCTGTTTTGTGACATCCTCTACTCCTGGGGCTTATATCTCCTGAACAAACTGAAGCATGTGATTCTTAGATGTTAGAGGTGAATGTAGGAGTCACGGCCCAAAGTCAGGGTAGATGTGGGCAATTACCTCAGTAAATCAGGCGTAAAATGTGCTGTTAGTATTTGGCTCATTTAGTCTTCAATGCTCTACTTTGCTGTGGTTGTAAAGACATGGCCTTTCTTTCCCTTCATGATTTAAAACTTAGACTTCCAGGGGCACCTGAGTGGCTCAGTGGTTGAGTGTCTGCCTTTGGCTCAGGTTGTGATCCCAGGGTCCTGGGATTGAGTCCTGCATTGGGCTCCCCCGCAAGGAGCCTGCTTCTCCCTCTGCCAGTGTCTCTGCCTCTCTCTGTGTGTCTCTCATGAATAAATAAATAAAATCTTTTTATTTTTTTTATTTTTTTATTTTTAAATAAAATCTTTTTAAAAATAAAATAAAATAAAATAAAATTTAGACTTCCAGGGAACCAAAGGCACTAATCCATTGCCTTCTTGTGACTACTCTTGCTTCAGAGTCCTTGCTGAGGCACAAGGAATCGATCAGTGCAGGACTCAGAGGCCAGGGCACATTGCACACTAGAGTGTGGCTGCCCAACTTGGGGGGATGCTGATATAACCATATATTTCGTCCCATGCCAGACTGTAGGATGCACATGCTTTTAGCAGACCTCCCCACAAACCGTGGAAGATAGGCTCATTAATCCTATTTTACAAATAAGACAGCTAATTCGAGTTACTTGTCAAAGACTTTAGGAGTTTAGACCTAGGATTGGAATTCGGCCATGCTGTTGTACTTTTGTTATCATTTTCATTACTGAACACAGTGTTATACATTTTGAACTTACTCAACTT
Source organism: Vulpes lagopus (assembly GCF_018345385.1). Lineage (NCBI taxonomy): Eukaryota > Metazoa > Chordata > Mammalia > Carnivora > Canidae > Vulpes > Vulpes lagopus. Next base: position 34,784,410 of record NC_054844.1, read on the forward strand.
GCTAGTGACTTGCTCCATAAAAAGATATGACAAATTATATTGATCAGTGCTGGTAGACATTTAATATTTCACTGGCTCTCAAAACAGGTCATCAAAGCATTTGAATTCTTATCTTAGTATCAGCTCACAACACTGAGATAAATAGGGTACGCTTGACAGTGGAGATGAGGGTCCTTTAAGTAAGAACCTGGAATGCTCTGAATTGATTTGGTTGTAACCGCAGACCTGAAATGGGTAGTCATTCAAAATTCAGGGCATATGGTCTGTAGTGCTTTTGCATACTCCTGGGTATTTATCAATTAGGATTCAGCAGCATTTTGCCTGTTCTCATTATGTAATTACGTTAAAAATATTCCTTATCACAGGAAAGAAAAACCTAATTACTAAATCTTGATTAAACCTTGTGCTAGAGGCTAACCTCTTGACCAGTGACATATGACCATAACAAAAGAAAGGCAAACCAGAAAATTCATTGAGCGTTGGTCGTTCATTCAACGACCATGAACACCCAAGAACTGATGTGTTTGCTCTCTCTTTATTTTATTCTCTTTAGTAAAATTGATTATAAATAATTAGTGGCATCAAGACCACATGATATATTGACAACCACAACGTCTTTTCCTACATGGATGTCTTGATTTTGCTATAAATCCAAAGCACCTCAAAATATATTCTTAAAGAAAAGATTTGGTGGCCAACAAATATGTACCAGCACATTTTCTTCCTTCTGCTTCCTCTTTATGGGGAGAGAGTGTAAGATTGCATTGGTATACAATTAGAGCATAAATTACATTTCCATTTTTATTGAATCATATGTAACAACGAACTAAAACTTCTTTAATACTTTTCTATCCAATCAAGCCAATATCACCAAACTAGATATCTCACAAAATTATTTAAAAGTTGATTAGACATTTTTACTGGTATGCCATGGTTCTATTTATAATGAAAACTTCAGGACTTAATGTGGTCGATATTTTTATTTTCTTTATTATTTTTAGAAGGATTGGAGGCTCAGAAAGATAAAGGGAATATTTCAATTTTTTAACCTACTAGCATGAAAAACTGTCCCTTTTCACCATTTATAATGCATATTTTTGGTAACCAGAAGTTTGCTAAACCATATAATTTCCTTAACAATTTCTGTTATATTTTCTGCATATTCAGATAAATTCAGAAAGGAGTTGATTACAAGAAACTGTGATCCCCATGCTTCTAAAATGTTTTATTTCTACATGAAAGTGTGCAGCTTCCTTTCCTGTGGCTGTACTGAAGTTGAAGGTTTTTCATAGTTTTAGCTTTTCTGAAGGTATGTAGGATTAGGACTCTCTCCCTGAAAGAGTCTTTTCTTGTCCATCTTATGAAAATTAGCCTTTCTCCACGCTGCTCTGGCAATTATTTTGTTTATTTTGATTTGTGGTTTATCCTACAAGATTGAAAGCTCTACAAGGGTAGAGATCATGTCTATCTGTCTTACCACTGTTTCCTCAGTGATTATGGTACAATGCCTGGCATACAGTGGGTGCTTAAGAAATACCTGGAGATGGAATGAATGCATAAGTGAGTGGTTGTATACAGGGATCCCAACATATTGAATGTAGAATTCTATAACCATTGGCAGATGTAAGCTGAGTGACAAATAACAAACAACAGAAATCCAGCAGGCAGATCTGCTATTATTATAGCCACTTTCATTTATTAAACTGGTATTATATGCTACACTCTGTACTACATGTTTTATTTTTCACTTTTTCAGTCCACTCTACAGCACTAAGGAGATATGTGAATAGGAGAAAAGGCAGAGAGGAAAGAGAGGAGCAGAGATTAGGCATATGTAGGTAATTTAGGCATAAATTATGCAGCTAGCATTTGTCAGATTTAGACTTTCATTTTTTGTGTTTCTTTGATGGTGGAGAAATAGGTTTCTTTATCTTTTTACTATTTTAAATTTGGGACCTAAGAGAAGGAAAGGCACAAACTCATTGTTCTATGAAATATTTTTCGACAGAGCTAATCTGGCGCCATTGCCCATGTCAGTAGTATTGTGCGATGATACCCTAGTTCACAGTTCAATTGGCAGAGGGAAGAGGCAGGTCAATGACATCCATGCATGTCTACCAGGTAGGCCATGCAAATTTCAATTTATGCCAATCAGCTAGCAGCCCTGTGTTGTGTATAGAATTAGTGAATATGATAAGAATCTGTGTTCAGAGAGGCCATGCAAGAGAGTGAAATGTATGTAACTTACAACCAAAAGCCATTCCAGAGTCATGTCAGAAAGAGCTTTGCCATTCTTTCCCCCTCTACTCCCCCCAACCCCCCACTCCAATGTATGAGGGCAGGAGAAAATTAAGAGGCACATTGCCTTGTGATGGGAGGTGACTACACATGGATGGGATTTAAATGCCAGATAGGACGTCTCTATCATTTTGACCGTATAAGGAACCATAGAACCAGTTGGGCCTCAGGATGTAATCTGACACTCAAAGTACATTAATACTTTTTTTTCAATCAAATAATATAAAGACCAGAGACATGTATAGATTGTACTGTGTTTCTTGGCTAGTCACTCTTGTTTCAAATCAGAAGATTAACAGTCATTATCTATATCCTGAATTAACTTACCTATAATTCTCTACACTTGTTAGTTTGAAAAAAGGTGGATAATAAGGTCAAGGATAAAAGGCACATAGTATCTCATCTTGCTGTCAAAATCTATTACTTAAGGGAGCCTGGGTTGTTCAGTGGTTGAGTGTCTGCCTTCGGCTCAGGTCATGATCCCGAGGTCCTGGGATCGAGTCCAGCATTGGGCTCCCCATGGGGAGTCTGCTTCACCCTCTGCCTATGTCTCTGCCTCTCTCTGTGTGTCTCTCGTGAATAAATAAATAAAATCTTTTAAAAAAATTATTATTTAAATAATTAGAAACTTCTGAAACATTAAAGTAAAAGTAGTACTCAAGGGAATAAGAAGGATTTTTCTTTAAAGGAGGAAGAGAGACAGAAAAAGAAGGAAATTGGATTTTGTGTAATCATGATGTGTCAATGTATGATCAGCTTGTTTAATAAATGTAGTACTGTAGTGGGGTGTGGTGAAAGCAGGGGCTGTGAGTGTATGGGGCAGGGGGCATATGGATATACTTTCTGCTTGCTTTTACTGTAAACCTAAAACTGTTCTAAAAGATGTAGTATATTTAAAAATATAAATGGATAAGATTTAAAAGTCTTTGTATGCACCAAGGTTATTGCAAGGTTTCGGACTTAGGTATTTGTATCGATTACCATATCTATAGTGATGACCACATGCAGAGTGAGGAAGCCTGACCATTCAGGTTATATCTGCTTCCTCTGTGTGAACCCCTTATCACTTCTCTAAGCTAAACTCCTATTTCAATATATTACTTTGTTCTATATATGAAAATATACTTTTGAGAAATCTGATAGGATTATGCTTGAGAATTCTGAAAGAATTTCCCACAGTTAGAAAAAATTTCACTGTGAAGATCCAAAGGAATCCAAAACTAATCAAGTTGGGCTTTCATACACAGGGAACACTGATATAAGCTTTGGGAAGTTCAGTTCCTGAGTTCCTATAATTGGTGGGATATTCCCATCAATCATGGTGGTTCTGTCTCTATAACCTAGAGGAGACTTTCAAGGCCTGATTAACCTGGTTCAGTGGAAGTTAGAGATTAGGGCTACGTTTGTTGTGTTAACTTGTGAAGTTCTTGCTTTGCCTGAGGTTTCTCTGAAAAAAGAATGAGTTTGGTTAAGTTGAGAAAATCCATTGCCTCCTTTTCAACTGATTTTAATGCTTGTTTTCAATTATATGTCTTACAAATAGAACTGCTTTTTCTCTATAAATTCTTCATTCCAAATTGATTGTTACCACAAGAAACACTTATGTTCACTGGGCAGATTTTGGAATGAGGTTCATGAGATGATAAAATTATAAATTGGGAAGCATAATTTTTTATCCTTTTAAATTGGCTAGGTTTCTGGAGAAGGATATAGCAAATGGCTAGAAAACATTACAACTAAAACATGAGATTTGGAATACAGGCAGACATCATTTTTTTGCACTTGCTTTTTTGTGCTTTGCAAATATCATGTGTGTGTGCGCATGTTTTCTTGCTGTTGTTTTGGCAAATTGTGGCAACCTGCATCGAGCACATCTATCAGCCATTTTTCCAACAGCACTTGCTCACTTTGTGTCTCTATCATATTTTGGTAATTCTAGCAATATTTGAAACTTTTTCATTACTACATTTGTTACAGTGATCTGTGATCAGTGATTTTTGATATTACTATTGTAACTGTTTTGGGGGACCATAAATTGTGCCCATATATGATGGTAACCACCACCTTGATTAGTCAGCAGCTATCAACATCAAGGCAAGACCCTCTACCAGCAAAAAGATCATGACTTGTTGAAAGTTCAGATGATGGTTAGCATTTCTTATCAATGAATATTTTCAAATTAAGGTATGAACATTTTTTTTAAACAATGCACACTTAGTTGACTATGGTCACTATGGTATAGTGTTAATAAATAAATAAATAATAAATAAATAAACTTTTATAGGCACTGGGAATCCAAAAAAAATCATTCAGTACCTTTTTTGTGATGTTTGCTTTATTGTGGTGGTCTGGAACTGAACCCACAGGATCTCGCAGATATGCCTATATTAGGATGAGAAGGAACAAAGATGAATGCTACCCTATGGGAACTATATACTCAATTCTTTGGGAATTGTGATTTGCAGCTCTTTAAGTGAATCTAGAAATCTGGTTACTGGATAAATTATTAAATAATTTCGTTCCTTGTGTATTAAAAACTCTTAACATTTACCAATGAATAGTTTTCAAATATATTACAATATCTTTCTCAATTATCTGTTCTAAAATAAATGTCTACTTTCCCTTTGAGTGTTTCAAAATCACACTTTAGTCTATTGTGTGTAGATATATAAACATACACACACACACACACACACATATATATGTAAGACATATTAAAGAACTTTGAGAACTGTTTCTTTCTCCCTTAGAAACATCAGTGTCATAATAAAAATCCAACTCTTTGTAAAAGGCACTGATTAATATAGCTTTTTCCCCTTAGCTACTGAATGATTTATCAACTATTTATTGGACTTCAGAAAGGAGTTCATAAAAATGGAAAATAATAATTAAAATCCCCTGAGGGTTATTAGTTATTAGTTGACTTTCTTGAACCCATTACCTTATATAATAAAAATTATCCCTATACTGTATGTCTCTCTGTAATCTGTTTGAATGCTTATACTTACACAGTTAATCTTTTCTAAGTAATAATCTCATGTTATGTTTTTATTCTGTTATTCTCAAAAATAGAGCAGAGAGCAGGAAACTTCTAATTCTGAATCTGTTATTACATAAAACCATTTGTAAACCTCTTTCAGTTGATGCTGTTTTTATTTATTACTAAGAAAGCATTTCCTCTAAAATCAGGAACAAGACAAAGATGCCTACTTTCACCACTCCCATTCAATATAGTACTAGAAGTCCTACCTAGACAAACTATGCAAGACAAAGAAATAAAAAGCATCCAAGCTGGAAAAGAAAAATTATTGCTATTTGCTGATGATATGATCTTATTTACAGAAAATCCCAAAGAGTCAATAAAAAAAAAATGGTTGGGATTAATCAATGATTTCAGTAAAGTGGCAAGTTACAAAATCAACAGAGGAATCAGTTGCATTCCTTCTCACTAATGATGAGGCATTGGAAAAGAAATAAAACTATCCCATTCGTAATAGCACCAAAAATAATAAAAATACTTAGGGATATATTTAACCGAGGAAGTGAAAAATCTGTGCAATGAAAACTACAAGACTTTGCTGAGAGAAATCAAAGAAGACACAAACAAATGGAAGGACATCCATGTTTATAGATCAAAAAAATAAATATTTTTAAAATGGCCATAATACCAAAGCCATCAACAGAGTCAGTGTTATCTGCATCAAAATACCAAAGACATTATTCACAGGAAAAACAAACAAAAAACAAACAAAAAAAATCCTAAAATTTGTGTGGTACCACAGAAGACTGTAGATAGACAAAGCAGTCCCAAGGAAAAAAAAATTTAAACAGGTAGATGTATCACACTTTCTGATTTCAAACTATACTCAAAACCATAGTAATAAAGATAATATGGTACTGAAACAAAAATAGACATATAGACCAATGGAAAAGAATAGAGAGCCCAGATTTAAATCCTGGCATATATGGTCAGCTAATATTTAACAAGGGAGCCAAGAACAGCCAGGGTAGACAAATAGTTCTTCAACAAATAGTTCAAGAAAAATTTCAACAAATAATGCCACAGAACAATAAAATTGGATCCCTATCTCACACCACTCACAAAAATTAACTCCAAGTGGATTAAAGGCTTAAACACCTGATATCATATATTCATATATTTTTTTTAGTAAAAACAGAATGTAAAGAGGAAGCTCATTGATATTGTCTTGGCAGTGATTTTTTAGACATGAAGCCAAAAGCACAACAAAAGCAAAAATCAACAAATGGGACTACATCAAACTCAAAAGCTTCTGTACAGGAAAAAAACAACAACAAACAATTAGCAAAATGAAAAAATAGCCTATAGAATGGGAGAAAACTTTTGCAAAGCATATATTAGACCAGATACCAAAGAACTCATACAACTTAACACCCAAAATACCAAAGAACTCATATTCAAAATACCAAAGAATTCATACAATTTAATAACAAAAAATTTTATTTAAAAATGTGCAGAAGAACTAAATGAACAGTTTTCCAAAGAGGACATCAAAATGGCCAATTGCCACAGGAGAAGATGCTCAACGTCACCAATCATCAGGAAAATGTAAATCAAAACCACACTGAGGTATCATTTCACACCTGAGAATGGCTATCATCAGGAAGACAAGAGACAATAGGTGTGGGTGAGGATGTCATGAAAAGGGGGCTCTTATATACCACTGGGAATATAAATAAACCCAACCACTATGGAAAAATGTGGAGGTTCCTCAAAAAATTAAAAATAGATCTGCCATATGATCTATTCAGCATAATTCATAGTGGGAAATATAGAAAAGATAGATCTTTGTAAATTTCTTGGAGAAGGTAGGAATGGAGTTAGGCACTGATAGATGGGTCATGTTTTAATCAGAGGAGCTATAAATCTAGTTTCTGTTTTATAGCTAGGGAATTATAATGGCATTTTTTTTATAATGACAAATTTAATTTCAGATCTTGGATTCAGTCTAGAAGTCAATGCTGTATTATATTTTAACTTATAACTATTAATCAAGTAGGCAAGATTAGATTTAGAGAGTACAGTGAATTTAGGAGCTTAAATGTATATATGGCTTTTCAAAGGGATTCCTGTTCATAAGTAAAATTTATATAAAGTTACCCACTTACAAAAGTAAAGAGAAAGTCCTAAAGAAACTGAAAAAACCATCAAGGCAAAAGCAAGTAGCAAACCATTAGGGAAGCCATTAACAATTTAACAAAAGGGAATAGGGATTTCACCCACCAAAGAGAATAAAGTATTACAGATATGATTGACATGGTTTGCAGCTATCATAGCAAAAGAGGTTGGATGGCTCCATAGGGCTGTTTCTGAATCTTTGATCTTATTACATTAATCAAAAATAATGTATGTTTATAAAGTAGCTCATGTTGCATTTTATTATACTGATGTTGGCCATGTCTATTGTCCAGTGGTACAAGGGAGAAAACTGAGAATAGAGAAAAGGAAGAAAATTATGGAGCACAAAACCTTTTGGTTGGCTTAAAAAGCCATCATCCATCTTTCTAGGAAACAACAATCATTTCAGTAAATAATCTTGGGCTTGGAAGATTTCTTACAACATTTATGCAGAAAAACATTTCTCAGCATCTGTTGTGTATACAGAAGGTAAGCACTTCAGCATTCCTAAGACACTTTGTAGATACAAATATAAATCAGACCTCGACTCTGCCTCAGGAATCTTACAGTCTAGGAGGGGAAATCTGTCAAGAATATGAGTACTTATGTCATAATCATGGTCCAGTTAAATACCATGGGAGTTCAGAGGAGGGAAGTCATATTCTTAATAGCTGTTTTTATGTTGGCTGGAAATAGTGTTCTTTGAATCATGGTTAAGCCTCTTCCATCTCAAAATGTAATGTTATTTTGCAACAAAAACTTAAGTGTTTTTGTTATAAAGCTTTTTACATCAGAACCAAAAATAAACCCCTTTGTTGAACCCTGTGTTAAAGGTATTTTTCTAGATTACGCTAGATGTTTTTTTCTAGATTGCATCTCTAGGAGTTTTTCTAGATTGCTTCTCTTCTGCTGGCAAAGTTCTTAAAAGGAAGAGTCTTTAGTTCCTTTTTCCACAACCTTATCTAAAACCTATCCACTCCATGTCATCCACAAACTGATTTCCACATCCGCCACAAATACAATCAGCAACAAATATAAAAAACTATTTTGAGTCGTTTTATTACCTTCCATGTCTTCTGCATTTAGCTCCTGATTTCTTTTTTCTTGAAACTGTTTAATCCCCTAGTATGCTAGAATTTTGCATTCTGATTAATGATTCCTTCTAAGTCTTCTTCCCAGGTCTCTTTTCCTCAACCAGTCCCTTAAATGTTCATATGCTCTAAAGATTGATTCATTGTTGGATCTTCCACTTCTTTTTCTAGGAAACAACATTCCTCTATTCTTAAAGTTTTGTTTTGTTTTGTTTTTCCTATAAATAACTTATGTCTCCTACAAAGTATTCATGTTCTCTCTTCCATAATGTAGACTTTCTAAGGACTGTATTTTTCAGACCAAGCCCCTTGAATCCAAGAGAGAGCACAATATCAGTTTATGACAAAAGAATATAAAGAGAAAGGACAAGTCATTTCTGGGCCATGGAATTAACAACAAAACAAAACAAAACAAAATAAAACAAAAACAAACATCTCTTCTGAATTTTGCCATCTATCGTGGGAGAAAGTGGAACTACACAATGAAAGTAACCTGGGACCTATAATCAGCATGTGACTAACTACTAGCCAGGAACATTTACAACTAATCTTTAATGTGAATCAGAAGAAAATTCTATTGTGTTAATCCATTGAGATTTGGAGATCTATTTATTACAGTAGCTGACATTAATATAGAAATTGGTCATTTGAAGTGTGGTGCTATGACTTGAAAATTTAAAATATGTGAAATTGGATGAGTGTTTGGGTAGCAGGCAATAAGGAAACCAACATCACAGTATGGAAAGATTTTGATAAAGTCACATTTAGTAAAATATTTGGTAAAACTATTCCCTGTAATAATTTGGAAGGCATGCAGGACTCCTGTCTGTAGTTGTAGATTGGAAAACAGAATGTTAATACTGTTTGTTGATTGTCACTGGTTGACCTTAACAAAGTTTTAGAAGAAAACAATGAGGTCAGACAAGTAAGAATCATTATATAATCAATAAATAAAAGAAGTAGAGAGAGCTCTCAAATACAGAATTTCTCAGGGTGATAAGATATTAATTACTTGTAGATCCAAATCAAAAAGAAATGAGGCTTTAACAGGCTTTGAGAAGATACAACAAAATAATATATAATCCGGACTTCATTAAAATTAAAACATGCTCTTTGGAAGATAAGGCCAAGAGAGTGAGAAGGCAAACTGCAGGGTGGGAGAAAATATTTACAAAAGACCAATCTGATAAAGGAGTATTGTCCCAAATATACAAAAAACTTCTAAGCATTTAACAATAAGAAAATGAACAACCCAATTAAAAAGTGGGCAAAATATTTGAATAGACACCACCAAAGAAGATCTACAGATGGAAAATAAGCATATGGGAGATGCTCATCATATATCATTAGGGGATTGCAAATTAAAATGATGAGATACCACCACACACCTATTAACATGGTGAAAATTCAAAGTACTGACAAAACCAAATGCAGGTGAGGATATAGAGCAATAGGAACTCTCATTATTTGCTGGTAGGAATAAAAAATGACATAGACTTTTGAAAGACACTTTGGCAGTCACTTACAAAACTAAACAGTCTTATCATATAAACCAGTAATATTGCTCTTTGGTATTTACCCAATTGAAAATCTAGGTCCATTAAAATTTCTGCACATGAATGTTTTTAGCAGCTTTAGTTATAATTACAAAAATCTGAAGCAACCAAGACATCTTTAAACAGGTGAATGGGTAAATAAATGGTACAGATGGTGAAGTATTATTCAGTGCTTAAAAAGGAACATGAAATATCCAGCCATGAAAAGATATGGAGGTGAAAGTGGAGACCTTACAATTGATATCACAGAAATACCAAGAATTCTAAGGGACTACTATCAACAATTATAGGCCAAATAATTGGATAATCCAGAAGAAATCAGTAAATTCCTAGAAATAAACAACCTACGAAGACTGAATCACAGAGAAAACCTTGAACAGACTATTATTAACAAGAGATTGAAGCAATAATAAAAAAAAATCTCAAAAAATAAATACCCATGGCCAAGTGGCTTCACTGGTGAATTCTACCAAATTTAAAGAAGAATTAACACTAATCTTTTTCAAACTCTTTCAAACAATTGAAGAGGAGGGCACACTTTCAAACTCATTTCATAAGACCAGCATTATCTTCACACCAAAGCCAGAGAAGGACACTACAAGAAAAGAAAATTACAAGTTATATCACTGATGAACACAGATGCCAAAATCTTCAACAAAACATTAGCAAACTGAAATCAACAGCAAATTAAAAGAATATTACACACTTGTAGTGAGCATAGCAAAATGTATAGGGTGGTTAATCACTATGTTGTGCAGCTGAAACTAATATTGTGTGTCAACTACAATAATAAGAAAGAATCATAGACCATGGTCAAGTGGGATTTATCCTTGCAATTTTTTGTGGGCTGCCAAATTATTATACAAAAATTAGCTATGTGTCTATACACTAAAAACTATCTGAGAAAGAAATTAAAGAGAACAATCTCATTTACAATAGCATCAAAAAGATAAAATATTTAGAATTCAATCTAATCAAGGACAGATCGGTATGCTGAAAATTATAAGACCTTGGTGAAAGAAATCGAAGACACACATAAATGGAAAGATATGTCATGTTCATGATTGGAAGAATTGTTAAAAAATGCCCATAGTACTCAAAGTGATATACAAATTCAATGCAGTCTTTCTATCAAAATTCCAGTGGCATTTTTCACAGGAATTAAAAAAAAAAAAACAGTCCTGAAATTCATATGGAATCACGAAAAACCCTGAATATCTAAAGCCATCTTGAGAAGGAAGAACAAAGCTGGTGCATCACAGCTTCTAATTATGGTCTATGTTACACAGCTACAGTAATCAAAATAGTATGGTACAGGCATAAAAAGAGACACATAGACCAATGGAACAGAATCAAGAGCCCTGCATATATGATCAACTAATCTTTGGCAAAGGCGCCAAGAATACATAATGGGGGAAATAATAGGCTCTTCGATAAATGGTGTTGGGAAAACTAGATATTCACATGCAAAAAAAAAATTATGTTGGACCCTTTTCTCACACTATACATAAAAATTAACTCAAAATGGATTAAAAAATTCATGCAAGAGCTGAAACCATAAAACTCCTGGAAGAAAACAGGGAAAAACCTACTTGATATCTTGCAAATGATTTTTTGGATATGACACCAAAAGCATAGGCAACAAAAACCAGTGGGACTGTATCAAAAAAGCTTCTGTACAGTAAGAGAAACAACAAAATGAGAAGACTACCTACATAATGGGGAAAAATATTTGCAAACCATATATCTGATAAGGAGTTAACATCCAAAATATATAAGGCCCCCATACGACTTAATAACAACAGACAAACAAAATCCCAAATAGCCCAGTTTAAAAATAGGCAGATTTCCTGGATAGACATTTTCCAAAGAGGACAAATGGCCAACAGGTATATGAAAGGTGCTCAATATCACTAATCAGGGAAATGCAAATCGAAACCACTGCTTCTTCTTCTCCCTCTGCTACTCCTCCTGCTTGTGCTCTCTCACTCACTCTCTCTGTCAAACAAAATCTTAAAAAAAAAAAAAAAAAGCGGGCACTGAGGTGGACACTTGACGGGATGAGCACTGGGTGTTTTTCTGTATGTTGGTAAATTGAACACCAATAAAAATTAAAAAAAAAAAAAAGCCAAACCACTGTGAAATACTACCTCACATTTATTAGAACGGCTATTAAAAGACATGAGATGACAACTATGGAGAAAAGGGAGCCCTCGTGCCCTGTTGGTAGGAATGTAAATTGGTACATATTATGGAAAGCAGAATGAAGGCTCCTCAGAAAATTAAAAATAACCATCTAATCCAGCAATCCTACTTCTGGGTATATACCTAAGGAAAATAAAATCAGTATCTCCAAGGTATCTGCAATTCTGTTCATTCACATTAACCAAGATTGAACCTACGTGTTCATTGACAGATGAATAAAGAAAATGTGGTATATATAGTGCAACATTATTCAATATACTGCAATATTGTTCAGTCATAAAAGGAAGAAAATCTTGCCACTTATGACAACATGGAGGACATTATGCTAAGCAAAATAAATTATACACAGACAAAATACTGTATGATCTTACTTACATGTGGAATCTGAAAAACTCAAACTCTTAAAACCAGAGAGTAGATTGGTGGTTGCCAGGGGCTGGAACGTGGAAGATATGGGGAGATATTGGTCAAGAGTATAAACTTATAAGATGAATAAGCTCTAGAGAGCTAATGTATAGCATGGTGATTATGATTAATAATCCTATACTGTATGCTTGAAATTTGCTAAGAGAGTACTTAAGTTCTCACCACACACACACAAAAAAGGTAATTACGTGAGGTGATGGATGTGTTAATTAACTTGATTGTGATAATTATTTCATAATATACACATATATTAAGTTGTTATATTATACCTTAAAAATCATGCTGTACAACCTAATATAATTTTTTTGCTTATAGTCATACCTCACTAAAGCTGGGGAAATAGAAGATATGGAAGAAATTTATATGTATATTGCTAGATGAAGGAAGCCAATCAGAAAAAGTACCAATTGTATGATTCCAATTTCCTTGAAAAGGCCAAACTATAGAAAAAATAAAAATCAGTGATTCCCAAGGATTAGGGGTAGGAGAGGGATGAATAAACAGAGCACAGAGGATTTTTAGAGCAATGAAGCTATTCTATATGATAATATGATGGTGGATATATATCTTATACCTTTGTCAAAACTCATGGAATGTACAACACCAAGAATGAACCATGGACTTTTAGTGATAATAGTGTGTCAGTGTAGTTTGTCCATTATTACAGTGGTGCCACTCTAGTGGGGGACATTGATAGTGGATGAGGCTTTGTGAGTGTGGGATATATGGAAACTCTCTGTAGTTTCTGCTCAATTTTCTAATGAACTCAACACTGCTCTAAAAGAATAAATTCTATTACAAATGATAATAAATAAAAATATCTAGTGATAATTTGTTTAAAAAGAGGCTACCAGGACAAGAGTCTCATTAAAATTTCTTGTAAAACAAAAGATCTCATCTTGGTGGTCATTACCTGATCTCTGGCAATTGCTTTAGATGGCCTAAAGGACCCACATTTAAGTTGAGAGAGGTTGGGGTAAGGGCAAGGAAGCATAGTAATAAAGGAGGCTGAGTAGGATATACTTAGGAAAAATCTTTGGGTATATTTGCTTCCATGATTAACTACCTAAATATGGGGAGTCTTAGCATAATGGTAAACATTTATGGTTTTTAAATTAATGGTAATTGCTGTATCCACACTAAGCATCTTTATTAATATTTCATTGCTTTTAACTTACTTTTCCACTACATCCTGCTTCCTCTTTCCATCTTCTTATCTAGGACACACAACCTAATATAAAAATGTTGGTGTCTCTAAGAAGAAATTACTTGAAACAAATAGATAAGATGCATATTTAGTTTTGGCAGGCATATTTATTTCGGTCAAAATAACCAAATACTGTTACTTTAGGACTAACACTGGATTCTCAAACAGACACCAGCAGGAAAGAGCTATAAAATTTGTGCAGGCACTAAGAAGCCCTAAAACTCATTTCCAATGTAACCATGGGGGGACAAAGGGCAAGAAAACAATCTCCCAGAGGTGGAGCCAGGAACTCATTGCTATAGAGTGATGAATGCTCTGTGTCTCTGGTCCTTTGTTTGTTTGTTTGCTTTTCTTTTGTTTTCTGAGTGGAAGTTTTTATTATAGTCTTTCTGCCCCTGTGCCAACATCATCTATTAGAGCAATGAGAGGGGAGGTAACTTGTCCTCCAGTACATTAGTTGCTGGATAATCAGGAACAATATTTGAACTTGCTGGAGAAGACTGTATGTCAGTGATCCTGAAACTTGAGCTGGATGAAGTGACCATACTGGACCATGTGGTGTCTTTGGACCTCCCTTTGGAGAGGGAAAGGGTGTATGTAGTCTGCTCATGAATTTGGTGGCTGGAAATGTGGGCTCTGGCTCTCTGTCAAAGGTTCATGCTCCACTTCCATACTTGTATTAGTCAGGGCTTTCCAGAGAAACAGAACCCATAGGATGGTGTCTGTGTGTGTATGAAATAAAGAGATTTATTATGAGGAATTGGCTCATGCAACTATGGAGGCTGTCAAGACCAAATCTGCAGTGTAGGCTGACAGGCTGGAGACGAAGGAGAACCAATGGTGCCAGTGAAATACAAAAACATTGGAGCATCCTCTCTTGCTTACACTCAGTAGCATGAACTAGAATTTGTATTTTTCCCCTTACCACGAATTCTTCCTCATTCTGCATAATCAATTAGCAACTAAATTCTGGTAATTTTACCTCCTTATCTATCATATTTATCTCAGATACCACAACCTAATATGATGGATCCTCTCCCTCTGACTGTTCTTATCATCTTCTAAGAGGTATGCCTGCCTCATTCTAGTTTTGTTTTAAATACTTTCTCCACAAGTTGCTGTAATGATTTATTGAAAACATGGGTCAGACCACAGCAGTCTACTGCCTAAAATGTTTTAATGTTCATCAACTATTTCACGATTAAATCCAAACTTCTTGGCATGCATACAGTGCTCCCTCTGATCTGCTTCCTTTAAAATAATTCACCTTTTCCACCAGTCATGTCTTACCTCAAACTTGACATTGAATCAACAGTTCCACTGCTCGCTGTTCTGCATTTCACCTTAGATTTTCTTTGACCTTGCCCTCCTTCCCCTTCCTTCAAACAATTCAGTGGAAGCTAGAAGAGGCAGATGGGAGGTGCCATGAGATTTCCCAGTCCATGACTAGTCTTTACAGAAATCTGGAAAGAGACTTGAGACAAGATGGGGAAGTTTGGAGCTTGAGTTAATCTTATTTGGATCTTAAGGAAGTGAGTGATTCTATTTGATGTCTTAATTACATAAAGCATTTGTATTTTAACACAAATTAAAATGTTAAGGGATGCAGTCTTTGAATTTGATGTTGAGTAGGGCATAATTTGGGGTGCATTTCAAGGGACTGTGAGAATAAGAAAAAAATTAAAAGGAAAGTCTAGATAGAAGGTCCCTAGAGGGAAATGGAGAGAGGTCAAAGCCCATTTCCCCAGGATGCCCTTAGAGCTTTGCCCCTTTCGTCTTCCTATGTTCTATTTTTTCTCTCTTTGGCCCCAATCAGCCTGCTTTTTATCCCAGCCTTGCTGGAGACTAGCACTTACTGGTATCTACTCTTTTCCTTCGTAGACATATAGCTGTATCACATTTTCTAGTTTCCTTGCGTTAGGGCAGATCATGATATTCAAGCTAATGGAATGTGGGCAGAGTGATGTAAACTTCTTGGCTTGGCCATAAACTATGTCCTCTTTCTTCTTCCATCCTCATGGCTAGAAAATACAGTTGAGAGGATACTGCCGTGGAGAGCTCCTGATCGGGGACATCTGCCTTAGATTTTATGTGAATGATAAGCTTTTGTGTTAAGCCACTGATATCTTGTTTTTGTTTTTACAGTAGCTATTGCTTCTCTAACTTGATGTGGTTAACAGTGCTGACTCCTTCCACCTCCCTCTCTCTCTTCTTTATTTTCCATCTGGTCAAAATATCTTTCTTGCTTAGTATATGCCTTCCATTTGGCTCATGTGACATTTGGGGGAGGTGGAAGGGGACAGGAAAAGGAGCTAAGTTTAGAGAATGGCTATATGTGGTAGAAGAGAATTCAGTGAAAGCTGGAAGAGGCAGCTGGAAGTTACTATGAGACTCCCCAGTCTTTCACATTTGATAAACTTTGAGTTCTATGTTATCACTGCTATAATCATTCATTACCTTTTAACTATGTGCAAAGTTACACTGTCCTCATTATAGGGCTTGAAGATTTGGAAGACCTGATTTTAAGCTAATTGAGGACAGGGATTACATATCTTTGTAGCTCTATATTTAATTAAAAGTTTTTTTTTAAAGAAGAGATAGCTTGACAGGCTTAATGAAATTTAGGAAAGCAGTAGATCTGCCTCCAAGATACTGATAAAAAATGCTTAATTTGAATCATTGAATAAAACCTAATAAATTTTTACTCTATTATGAACATATTGTTAAAATATGCTACTTTCCAAGGTCAAAACCACCCATTTTGTGTAAAGGTCCTAATGTCAGCAGTTCCTGTCAAGGCCAGATGTGCTGCCTCAACGAAGTTATCTACTGTCTCTTGTATTCACTGTGGGCTGCTTATGACATATTTTAGGTTCTGTAGTTATTTTTCAGGGCATCCATATAGACAAGATTCATTTTAAATCCTTTAACACATTTTCCTCATACGGATGTTACTGTTACAGTCCCTTGTGAGAACATGTGTTGGTTATGTTAGAATGAAACTTAAAGTAACAAATTGACTTCCTTTCAAATGCTTTAAAAAATTTTAACCCTCAGGAATAAATCCCTAATTAGGTGGTCAAGTCTCAGGGAGTAAGTGAAAATAGAGGAGGGGAAATTTTCCAGCAGAGGTCTCCGCCTCTGGAGACCATCCTGCGGGAGTTGTCAGGAAACCACCATTCTCTCCTTACAGTCCTCCCAGTTACCTACCTGTCTGGTGGTAGTACGTAGGTAAAGGGATTCTTAGATGGGGAACGAAGGAAAGTGGGGAGTGGGCTAGTAATTCTGGGAAGCAAAGTGTGTAAATCAGTGTAGGATTGCTTGTTTGTAAAATGGAGAGATTTAGGGGGGGATAAACTCAATGGCTGATGCAAGCAAGGGTGAAGAATTAACTCATTCAAAATTCATGTTCTATTTTACACCCAAAGATATCATTAAAAAACAAACAAACAAACAAACAAAAACACAAAGTTATCATTAAATCATCTCTACTTTTGTTTTGTCCCTCTGTCCACTGGACTCTCTTATACCTACTCTAGTGTTCATAATATACTTTTATATGTATAATTTCTCATGCATTGTCTCATTTTATCTTTACAATAGCAATGTGAAGTAGGTGGGACAGGATTGGTATCAACAGTTTATAAATCAGGAAAGTAAGGCTCAGAAAGCTTGTGGGTGTATTTTGGAAAATATAAGGCTAGTAAGTCTCAAGTTTGGGACATTTGTTTCTACACTTCATGACTGATTCATATTATGCTCTTCATAACCTAGAAGTCTCTTCATGATCTGGTTCTTCTTTCCTTTTCAGGTCTTGTATTTTATCACTTTCTTATCTTGTAATCTGTAACACAGTCATGCTGAACATCTTTCACGTCCTCACTTTTGCCACAGTCTCTCTCACTTCTGATCACTCTGTTCTCTGCTTCTGCCTTTAATATCCTAGCCACTATTTTGTCTGATTAACTCTTAGTCAACTTTCACGTTTCACCAGATGTGTCAGCACTTCCTGGGAACCTTTACTGACCGGTCCTCTCCATAGCAGCCCCGACAGTGCCTTGCTTGCCCTCCATCTGCATATGTGTCATGTTTAATGTGCTGTAATTTTATCACCCACTGGTCTGTGAACTGTGTGAGAACAGTAGACCACATCTGTTTTATTTAGTGTCTGGCTTATAGTATAGTAAGTGCTCAATATTTATTCTTGGACTGACTTAAAGGTAAGTGAGTGAATGAATGGATGGCTATTCCTTACCCAAATTTACCCTTTCTTCCAGCTAGTTTCCAAGTCTCCCTTGTTATTTTCTCAAATGTTTTTAAGAAACTAAGAATAACAGTTAATTTGAGTTATGGGCGTATCCCATATTTGTAAATACAAAATCTAGTCACTCCGTGGCCTTCTGAGAGTAGACCTTCTGGGAAGACCAGATGTCACTTTGAGTGAGGAGAAAGAATAAATCAAAGATCCTACTTTGCTACTTTTCTGGTTTTATTTTTGTTCTCCCACCACCAATTTTTTAGCCTTGGATTCCAGTCACTTCCATTTTTAACCTATCCATCAAGACGTGCAAATATTTTCTGTGAGCCATTTGTTACCTGTATAGAGCTAACTCATAGGTCAAATAACAATAAAAATGCAAATTTATAGGAGTATGGTAACATAATTTTAGATTTTGCTAAAATCAATTCTCCTGAGATATTTCCATCTAAAAGTTCTCAAAATTCTTTGTTAGAGTTCTCAGTCCTGGCAGGCAACTTTGAAAGCTTGGGCACACTCTGGTAGGAATTTTTTAATCTAAAGGAGTAAAAGCTTCTCAAAGGTTATCTATTTTGAAATATGTCCAAGTTTTCCATGAATGAGCTACATAAAATCTTGCCATATGTTCCTCTTCCTATTGGTACATCTGAATAAAGTAAGATATTTATAAAATAATGTAAATATATTCACAGATTGATGAAAGTCATTAGTTTCTGAATACTCAACTCAATATCTGGCATTGTTAGATTTACCTAGAAAAGTGAAATGTGGTTGAAACAAACCTATAGGGTCTTATATCATGGAGCCTTTTTTTTTTTTTTTTTTTGGCATGGAAAAGGTCTGGGGAGCAGCTGGTTACCAGCTGGAGCCTCATATTGTTTTATTGAAGTGGAATTGGGGCTTTAACAAGCTTAATTATAACAAGACTTCACCTGCATCACAGAACCCGTTAGCCACCTCCCCCTCCCCACCTTTTTATTTATTTTTTTTTAACACATTGCTGGTTGTTTGGAAGGCTGTTTTCAATATTTCCACACAGACCATATTTGATCTCAAAGCTTTATAGTGATACTGTTGATTTAGTTACAATGGCACAAACGGATAAATTAAATCTAGCTACTTTTGTTTAGGTAAGATCAGGACTTGGAGATAATGGTGTTATCTATAAACTTTATTTAAGTGATAGATCTGGTTAGATATTTTGTTTCAATGGGTTGATGAGGGAACCATGTGTTCATATCATTAGTCCATGTGTCCTGAGGGCTTACCTTTATTTCGCTTTATGATTCTCTTAAGCATATTATATAATGTGAGCCTTATATTTGATTGTAAGCACTTCTAAGTACTTCCTAATGTAGCTGATACAGTTCCCAATATGCAATTGACACTTAGAAAATACCACTGATAACTTGATTTATTGGAAGTCTATGCAGATTTGCAAAGAAAAAAGATTACTAATCACATATTTAAATATTATGTTATACACTTTTTTTTTTTTTTAGCATGAGCTGCTTAATGACAATTCACCAGTGCTATTTCCTTTATGTTGTGTTTTCAGTACATAAGCAAATGATACTTAACCTCTTTAAGATGATGACCTTGGGGGTGGGTTTAGACAGAGCTTTAAAATTACCTTTCAAATATTAAGAGAAAAAAAGTGATGAAAATCTTTGGTTGGTAACAAAAGTAATAATACAATGTGAAAACATTGGTAAAAAGTAACAATCCCCTGTCACTTTTTGTCCTAAAAGATTTCTAAATCCTAGGCAGCCTCGAAATGCATAAGGCTACTGGATGAATTAAATATTAGCATGAAATTAGTGAGTTGACTTTTTTGGATTTATGTTCATAGCTTTCTTGTCAATAAGGTAATTATATTTGTATTTTTCAGTAACACTTGGGATTAGAGATATTTATGACCTAATAAAGGAATTGAGGACAGTTGGATTAGTCCGACCACAGTAATGCAGTAGCAAGGTTTTCTAAACTGAAAATTGGATGAAGGAATCATCTCTGATATTTACCATATAGCTTATTTTAGGAGGTTTAGCAGACACATGATATTCAATGAGAGACAGGGAAATGCCATATGGCTTTGGACAGTCTAATGAAGAAGGGATTATGGTCCTATAATATATTTCTTTTAATTATTATATGTATTACTTAGTCTTTTTTCAAATATTTCAGTATTTTAAGTTCAATTTCTCTCAAGCTCTAAGATTCAAACTCAAATGTCTCTTCTTTGTAGCTTTCTCTTTCTTTTTGGCTCACCCCTTTGTTCCCCCTCCAGCAGGATTATCATCTCCTTCATCTCTGCTAACATCTCTGCTAAGAGTGCATTCCTTTTCTCTTATAGCACTTCTCAAATTGCATTGTAATTATTTGTTTACATGTCTGTCTCCCTCGCCAGACTGTGAGTTCTTCAAGGACTGAGACAACATTTTACTTGATTCATTCAGTATACCCACAGCCTGTCAGTGTCTCGCACATGATAGGCACATAATAAATGCTGAAAGATAAAAAGGGGGGATTAATGAACAAATGTAAATTATTGTCATCTCTGATTTATTTGGCAGTCATATCATAGTGTGCAAAAAAGAAACACCCATCTGATTACTCTTTCGATGTTGTTATAGACTTCTAGAAAACTCCAGAGTGTTTAACAGTCTTCTCAACTCATATTGCATAATTCCACAATATTGATAACAGCACTGTAACTAAAATGTAAGTACTGCCAAATCACTGTAAATCATACTGAGTTGCAATCCTGGAATCTATGAGTATAGTTTTTGTTTCAATTCATTCTTTAAAAAATAAATGATGTCCAATTGGGTATATAAAACTTGATAACTAATGATTAGACTTAAAATTCATTTGCATCTATAAATAGTTAGAATTTATTCTTAGGAAAAAAAGGAGTTAAGTTGAGCCATTAGGTGATCAAGTAAGCTTGCTGGTAAATGGTTCACTTGTTCAAAGATAAAGATTAACCCTCAAGGTTGGTGAGTTAAGTAGGATGGTACCTGAAAAGCCTGCTGGGTATTAAGTTTATCTTTTGAACAAATGTTTTGGTTTCATTAAAAATGAAAATGCATTCAACCCAGATTTTCTTATTATTATGTAAATTTATGTGTATTTAGGAGAAATTTAATTATTCTATTTCACTCATTTACATTTGAGCCATTAAAAAGATTTTGGTAGTGGATAATAGGGGCCTTTTTTTTTTGGCTTTACTCTTTATTACTATAAACCCCTAAGACATTTTTTCCCTGACATTCAACGCTCTTAACTGATTAGATGGCCTGACAGCAGCAGTCACCTCCAATACTATTTTTGGCTGAAGAAATGGAAAAATATTTTGTTCACTATCCTTAGTAAATGATGTCTGATAGGTTACATTATTTTTATAAATGAATATGTAAAATTAAACACATAAATTTGCAACATGAACATTTATAGATCTTTAAGAACAGAGACCATGATTTCTTATTCATGATTACATTATCAGGTCCTAGCAGAATGCCTAGGACAAAACAGAAACTCAATAAATATTGAATATGGATTAATTGGTGAATGCACCAACAAATGTTAAAGGATAATATAAAATTTTTTGTTTAGTGATTAAATCAGCAGAGGGGAATGAAAAGGTCATTTTCGTATTTGAGATGTGAGGAATTACGGTAGGAGGCCTGCAGAGAGAGAAACCTTGATTTATATGCAATGTATATTTTGTACCCTGAAGAAAAAATAGGAAAGTTGGTTTTAAACAAAACAAAGCAAAGATTTAATTAAATGACAGAGTTTCTGATTAGCCAATATTGGGACTAGAAAAAGATTGGGATGGGAACACTAGAAGTGCTTGTTTTTTTCCTCTATCTGCATGTTCTTAACTTGATCAGTAGAATTGTGGTCATCAGGGAATGGGCAACACCTAGTTTCTATATTCCCTGAATATGCATTTCCCCTCCCCCCCACACTGGACTACTATTTTTGAATTCTCAAAATTCAAAACTACTGGCTGGTAAGATAACTGTTCTACTCACTATGCTCTGGTTCTACAATAGTGGTATCCAAAAAGTTGTGCATGCTCTAAGATAGTTCATTGATTCACTGAGTAGGGTGTGAAAAGAAACAACTAAAACTGTCATTTATTTTTATCTAAAAAATTAAGAAAATGAGCTAAGCTTTACTGATTCTGAGTTTTTTAAAATTTATCAAATATACATTTTAAAAAGTGAACAATAAAAGGCATATAGTTAATTTCATAAAATTTTCATACACACCCATTAACCAACACAGATGAAGAAACAAGTATCATCAGCACATAGAAGATCCCTCTCCCTAAATCTCTCTCCTATGACCACCTCTCAGAGAAAAATCATTATCTTGACTTCTAATACCATATACTAGTTTTGCCTTTATAAAAATTTTTACATAAATGAAACTTTTGTGTATTGGGTTTTTGTCTGACATTTTTCTACTCACCAGTATGCTTATAAGATTTACTTCTGTTACATATAATTATAGTTCATTTCCAGTATTCTTTATTACTCCATTGTATGAATGTACCATGATTTATTCATTCTACTCTTGAGCATTTGGGTTTTTTCCTTATTACCAGTTTTTGGCTTTGTACTGCTATGAATATTATTATCTACCAACATTTTTGTTGGATGAATACCTAGGAGTGGAATTCCTGGATTTTAGGGTAAACAAATACTAGTCTTTAGTAGACAGCGCTAAACAGTTTTTCAAAGTGGTTGTACCAATTTATACTCCCAACAGCTGTTATAGGAGAATTCTAGTACTTCATATCTTCACCTACAAATGATATAGTTAATTTTTTATAGCAATTCCATTGTGTGTATAGTGACATTGCACTGTGGTTTTAATTTCTACCTCCCTTATGACTAATGACTTAGCATTTTTCCAAATGCTCAATGACCATTTAGATATTGTTTCTTGTTCAAGGCTTTTGTCCATTTTTGGGGGGTTGTGGGCCTCTCTTTTTATGGATTTATAAAAATTCTTTATACCAATCTCTTGCTGATATATGTATTACAAATATCTTCATCTCCATGGCCTTTCACCCTCTTCGTGATGAAACATTACTAATTTGTTTTATGGAATGACATTGGCATTTTCACTGCATATGCGCATAAGATGGTCACCAAATACATGTGATGTGAAACAGGCTTGAGAAAGGAAGTTGGATGGTGAACATAACTGTGGTACCTCCACTTGGACCTTTTCTCCCCCAAGATATTGTTATGCACTATAATTTAATATGTGTATAATTTTGCATTGAATGACTTATTATCCAGTTTTTATTAATCTCTACAAAATGGATAAATGGCTTTAAAATATTCCTGCAAAGCAAACTTAAATTGAAGATAATGTAAATAGAATAGAAGCATTTGGGTTCTATAAGAAAATGGTTGATCTGATACCTTTCCCCCAATAAGAGCTATTCTTCTGGTAGATAAAGAGAATGACCACCTGATAATATCTGAAAAGCTAGTCAAAAAACAAATTTATCGGAAAAGCTATTAAAAATAAAGATATGTCTACTCCAGTTCACAATGAGTCTTCTCCTAATATATTTTTCCTTGATATCCTAAAGTATAAAGCCACTATGATTAACAAAACACAAAATATGTTTATTTCATCTTTACCTCATCCCTTTAAATTTTCCAGTTTGTATTTATTACATATGTAATTTATAAACAAATTAATATATACCTATTGGGATCATAATCAAAATAGTCTGGAGCACTGCTCTAAAAAATATAAAGCTATTAAGGTACCATTAAACAGAAATATTACCTTGCAAACCTCTAGGAAACTTTTGAAATGGTAATTTACAAAGTGCCTTTTCCATTTTAGTTTAGACCTGGCTATTTGAAAAGCATGGCAGAGAGTTATATAGTGCCTGCAGGAGAGTGGAGACAGGTGGAACAGAATTCTGAAAGATTTATAAATAATAGAAGTTATTGTTCTTAACTCTCTATCATTTTATAAACGCTGTTCTGAATATCTTCATATTATCTGGAAAGGGCTAATTCCTGAGAATGGAATATGCCTACCAAGGATAGCAGATTTCATTTTGGAATGTAGGATTCAGAGCCTGCGCCTAGATGCCTGGCAATATCTGTGTCTTAACTATGGCAGCAAGTCAGCTAGTAGAGACAGTGGCTACATGGTGGCAGGTGGAGCATTTTGAGGAGAAGCCATCTTCTTGAACGTCCCCTTAAAGGCTTAAGTAAGCTTAAATAGTCAGATAAGTATTTCTTTTCTATTAATGAGTTTAAATGTAAATATAAACAATGTAAAGAGAAGAAGACAAAGGATACAAATTTTTTTTCTTTTCTTCATATGCAAGAGATTTTATAAGATTTGGTGACACTGGGGATCCCTGGGTGGCTCAGCGGTTTGATCCTGGAGTCCCAGGATCGAGTCCCACATCAGGCTCCCTGCATGGAGCCTGCTTCTCCCTCTTCCTGTGTTTCTGCCCCCCTGCTCCCTCTCAATCTCTCTCTCTCTCTCTCTAATAAATAAATAAAATCTTAAAAAAAAAAAAAAAAGATTTGGTGACACTAACTGGACAAACCATTTTGTTTGTTGGGTATTCGTTATAGGTGTCTCCTTCGATCTGATGAATGAAAATGGCCTCAGGAATCAGCTAATACATCCTGTGGGTTGTTGGCAGGCCTGAGAGAGGGCACCCTGGGTGGATGAGTCTTCAGGCTCCCCAGGAGAGGAGTTTCCAGATCCTGTCAACAACCCATTGCAGTTGTTTTTGGCTGCACACTTGGTGGACCCTCTTCTTTCAGCTGAGCCCCACATCATTCCCTTGGCATGATCTGCCCTCCCCTCACTCCTACCCCAAATGCTGTGAATGCTTTGGAAGAAAATGCTGTGGAAATGTGAAGCATTATTTTAGGAACAAAAATTTCTGTAGTCGTAAAGCTTTTGCAAAGCGCTGCATCTATAAGCGACATATCTGCCACATCTGTTTTTGTGTGTGGGAGGCACACTATATTTATCATCCAAGATGAGTCACCTAGTAAAGGAGCATAATCTACTTGAGCTTTTGTGTCTAAACTGCTCTTTGGTAGAGTGAGCTGTAGTATTTAAGCTTTAAGTGGTACATATCTAGGCCTCCTGGTAGCACCCTGCCAAGAGCAACAATAGCTACAGAGGAGAAAATCTCCTTCCTTCCATTTCCCCTAAGTCTGTCATTTTAATGGTATTACTGCTGAGACCAAGGCAGTGAGGATCCTCAAGGGGTGGTGCCATGAAAGACCAAGCCATCCCACACCTGTCCTAGCTGAATTTGGCAATACAAGAAGATACAAAAACAAATGATAAAAAGAAATATTATAAAACACCGGTTAAATGTCTTTAACCAATCATTAAGCATCCGAAGTAGTTGACATCAGAGATTCTAAAGTGTGGTTCTCAGACAGGGTCTTTAGTATAACCCTTGTTATATCCAATCCAGTCCCTAAAGATTTTTCTTTAGTTTCCCAAAGTCTAAACAAAAAGAGCAACTTTAGCCCTCTTTGCAATTGTGTCTTGAGGATCTCAAAACAAACAAACAAACAAACAAAAACAACAACCATTTTCATTGTGGATCATTCCTTTGCAGAGAGATTATTCTTTTCTTGGACTTTAAAAGGTTTGTAAGGTATTTCAGTAGCTATCGGTAAGTGGTTTCCACGAGGTAAGCACATCTTTCAAAAGAAAATCTGGAGCTTGGTCACTTTCTGAAGTGGAAGTTAACAACTACTAGTTTCCCTTCTATGGGGTGTGTCTTAGGTTTGTCTTCCATATCCCAGTACTTGGGTAAGAATCCTCACTTGGACCAACATAGTTATATGACCTAGGTCATTGATCAAATAGTGCTGGGTCTGTGAGTGAATCACAGTCCATACTATTGTCCCACATATTAACTCATCGTTTTACCCCTAGCTCCTACCTTCACATCCTGTTCAAAAAGAGAAGGCGATATGATCAATCGATAATCCTGTCTGCTTCTCTTTAGAGAGAGTTATATAGTCAGTATATAGACATGGGATTTAGCTGACACATTTACTACAGTTTTTTTTGTCATTGGAATTGAATGCTAAGGAAGTCTGGGTCATAAGTTCAGTCCCCACTGATACCCAGTTATCTCTAACAGTGTAGAGCCTAACCGGCTTTCTGATCAGGTAATTTCGTGACTGTAGTTCATTTGAAAGGCATAGAAATATTCTTTCTCTCTTTCTATTCCAACCCAAGAACTACACAGGCAACATTTCCTTCATTCTTGTTCCTATCGTCTTTCTTTATTCTTTCCTATGAGTCTAAGTAACACAGTTTTGCTTAAAACATAAACATAGTTTGGAAGGCATCAAATATTAGGACATCACCAATCCTCAACATTTTCTACACATCTTTCCCCTATATACAGAAATGTGGAGGAATATGACTAGGGAGGGGCAGTCGTAGTAATGTTGGTGAGAAGGTGAGGAGCAGAAATGTATACTATACTATAGTATAGTCTCCAAAGAGAGAGAGAGTGATTGAGGTATGAAGCCCAGGGAAGCAAGTGGGGACTTGATTTATGATTGGAGGAAAGGAGAGTGCCAAGAGAAAGATGTCTATTTCCCCGTTTGCTCACCCTTCCTGTTGCTTGGTACACTTGTGAGTGGGTAGCCCTCATTGTAAAGGGGGGGCTGCTGAAGAGATTTGGATGTCTCAAAGAAAAGCATCACCACTAGTGGGAAAATACTGCAAGATGTCTGGCTGTGGGTCAGGAAACAAAAGTGTTCAAAACATCATATACATTTTTTTGCTTATACGGTACACTCAGCATTGTTCCTAGAGCATAATAAACATTCAGTCAATGTAAGTTCTACCTCTCCTCTCTGCCTCCTCCTCCTTATTTTTATTGATTTTTTTTTCACTTCTCATCCCAACTATATGTGTGTTACCCAACCACTAAGGTCATTTCTCTAGCATTTCAGTTCTATTTTTTTCACTAAGCTTTTTCTAATCCTAACTCATACGGACCTTCCATTTTAGGATTAATACTTAGTTGTACACTATCTTAAATTGTTCCCTGTTATTTCAAGTGTTATTTAATCTTGTTAGCTGAACAAGGAAATAAATACTTTGAAGGCTGAAACCGTATCCTATTTATTTCTCTGTATTCACCACAATAATTAAAACAACGGTGTTTACTAATGCAAACATATAGAATAGCCTAAATAACTCTTTACCAAATAAATTATAGGTATTTAATAAATATTGTTTAATTGACTATCTTCCCTCCGCATGCTTTGAAAAGAATACACATGTCACTGGACTGTGAAGAAAAAGGTGAATACACTTTGTTAATATTCATAATTTACTTGACATACTCATATTTCCATCTTTCCAGGTTAAAAAAAATCTATGCTTGACTCACTACTCTGTTCAAGCCCAACAAAAAGCAAACGAATAAAGAAAAGCCCCATAAAAGAGAAACACCAAACAACAACAAAAAAACAAAGCCAAAAAAAATGCAGCAACAACAACAAAAAAGTCCAAAGAGTCATGAATTGAATAAAAATAATACATTATAAGGCCAGCATAGATAAATACAGATTATAACTGGGAAAGAATTACTCAGTCGAGGTTGTGTTTATTATCCTGGAATTGAAACAAATATTTGAAATGAATTAATAATGGATAGAGCAGCATCTGATTTTTTCCACATAATCCAGTTTAGATCAAGAATACTTTGTAGCAAGAACATGAAATCAGTGGAGACCAGCTGACCTTTGCAGAGAATTGTGGCTGGTTAACTTCATAGTTCATTTCATATTGTATTTGCAACATGAAAGAAAAATCTTCCAGTCCCCATCTGCTGAATTATTCCCCTCCCCTCCTTCAAAGCCCATACAGAAAACTACCTCTCCCACAAAAACCTTCAAATGGAGGCTGCATGTGAATACCCTGCTCTGTCATGTTAGAACAGCAAAATAGCCATTTTAACTCTTGACGGATTCCAGCAAACAAGAAACAATTCAGTTACATATGATGAAATATGCAGCAGGATTTTTCTTTTCTTTAAAAGAAAAAATGTTTTTGTTGTGACTGCTGTCAGAGTTTGTTAGATCAGCTTGGAAGTAAGTATATGATAAAGAGGGATTGATTTTTTTTTTTGGTCATGTTTACATTTCCTGGGTCAAAGACATAAACTCTACGCAGGATCTGTTAAGATTACAATATATCCAGCCAGTTTCTTTCTTAGAGCTTCTCTTTGGCTAAAACTAAAACTTTTTCTAAATCCTTGATAGTAGAACGCTCCCAGGCACTGTTACAGCCATAACTCTTGTGTGAGTTGGGTAGGACAGACTTCTCCAAAGCTGAAAAAGTGCTGTGGAGGGAGCCATTTCTTTCTCCACCAGGTCCTGTTTCTTGATGCTTCCCAGGCAGGCCGTAGATGAATAAACACCAACACTAGCATTCTCCAAATACTAGGCCAAATGAGATAGTTTGTAGAAACTCCACCACGAAGACATTCCATTCTAGTGGTGGAGTTTGGGGTTGGCAGTGTGCAGTGTGCTTTCATGTCTGTTTTCCTATCTACTTCTTTGAATCTGTAAATAGCAATTTTTCTTCCTTTAGCTGCTCTGTCCTATTGGCCCTAGTGAAATAACCTACTCTCTAAGACAATATTGTCTTTTTTTTTTTTTAAGTGTTTCTCACCTAATGAAAATGTTGCTCTCTCACTAAGAATCTGAATTTTCATTATCCATTTTCATAGGGGGCTCACCTCCCACTGGCCCTGATTAAGTGGGGTTATGGTGAGAATTGGCTTTTTGATACATCATTTCTTAATCAGTGAGCCAGCTGTGTGAGCAAGTATGGTATAAACCAAAGAGAGGGACGTTGTTTTATTTTACTTTAATTTCAAATGGTAACAGTTGGCATGAAGGGGCCCTGCCTTCTGAAGCACTTCCTATTTTTGTCACCTCAAGGCCATTACTTTCCTCTCTGTGGCCTTCCTACAACATCACTGCTATTTTTTATCACACCCTGGAATTTATTTCAGATTATATAAATAATTTGGCACAAAATTTTCCTTTCTGAGTCCCTGCAATCTTCCTCAATAATTTCATTACTTACACTTCTGACCCTGAAACTTCCATGAGCCCATTCCTTTCTATTCCTGACCCCATGGACCTGTAGTTCATTGCTTCCTGAACCACACACACACACGGAAAGTTGTCATAAGTCAATATTTTTCTTTCTGAGATCTTTAACCCAGCACTTCCCTGCCTCGACTACAATTGTTTTACCTGTATCTTTTCCCCATTTAGCTCAACATTTATTCTCTGGTCCCTTTGGTACTTTTACATGCCCCAATAGCATCTCTTTTCTCTCCTTTCTGACCCAGCTTTGTACATGCGGCCAGCTTCTCAGTTCACCCTTCTGATCCTTCTCCCTATCCAACTCATCAGATCTCAACCCCAGATACCTTCCAACACTTGCTCTCTCAGCCACTATTTGTTTTTCCTTTGAGATGAATGTTTTAGAGAAGGAGGAAACAAAATATGAAGGTTCACTTGACTGTTGAAGACACTACTTTCACTCTTAATTCTCCCTAGTATGGAAAATTCACATCTTCACTCAGCTTTAGCATTCAATTTAGTAGTTGTTCTTTTCTTTCATCTCCTAACACCATCTGGTTCCCCCACTGTTTTGGGAAGAAAAGGGTATGAGGTTTGCCCCCTTTTGCATATTCTAATCTTTATTCCCCAATGTTCCTTTCTCTCTGACTTTTCCGCAGTGGAGACTTCACTCTTCTCTCAATATTCTGGACTCCCAATTTTACCAGTGTTTTCAGGATATTATTATCACAAGTATCTACTTTTTCTCTAACGTCTTTACTCTATCCCAAAACTACAGATACATACATACATACATTTTAAATTTTTTTAAAAAAGCAAAAATAAAGCTCATTCCTTCAACAAATATTTACTGGACCTATTCTGTATAGGCACTTTTGTATGTGTAGAGGATGCAAGGAAATAAGACTCCATAAACAGATTTTTGTATCCTTGCTATCTTTTCTATATACCAACTGAATTCTTTACTTTCTTCAAAAAAATTTTCAAATATAGTCCTAAAGTTACTTCCTCTACTTTCCCCCTCATCTCTTCAGAAATCTCTGACAGCCTGGCTTTGCATCCATTGAAGCCATTCCCTCAAGGATGAAGATAAAATGATGACTTAGATCTTTTCTCTGTCCTTATTCTCTTTGTTCACTTCACTTTGTCTTATTTCCTGTTTTACATTTTTTTGAGTTCTCCTTTCTTGTCTCACACTTCTTCTTTAACTCCTCTCACACCTTAAGTCTGGCTGTCCTTTAAAATGTTATCATAAACCCTATCACATCTTCTCTTTAGTAACTCTATCAAGAAGCAAATGTATTTTAAAGATTTCTCACTATCATCCCATATCTCAAAATTATGTATGAACTCTGGCCTTATATCTCCCCTGCAGCCTATACTTCAAATGGCCTCTCCAGTTACTCTATTTGAATACCCTGCCACACCTCAAATTCAAATCATCATCGTAATGAGGCAGATCTGGGATATGTTGAATTATAAAAGAGCAAGAATCCTAACTGGGATGGGGGCACACAGAGAGTGAACTCCTCCGTAGAGTCAGCCCCAACAGCATCAGCTGGAAATGCCTCAAGGCATGAGTCCAATGGATATGGTCATTTTATGTGCACTTGAGGCAATGCCAAACCAGTAGATCTAAAACATTATTAGGGACACAATACTAGGGATTTCAGGAAAAGGGTAGAAATATAAGAAGCTGTTTATATTTCACAAGTCCCCAATACCTGATTGGATATGGAAATATAAGACAAATTTAGAGAAATGAATGAGCGAGAGGCATGGAAGGCATTTCAGATGAAGTTATTAGATGAAATTTATGAAAGGGTCCTAGAACAATAAGCAGAGTCAGAGAACAGATTACTTATATATAGATTGATGATCAAGGCAAAAACCTAATTACGTGGATGGTGACAATCAGAGTATATGGTGCTGGGAAGAAAGATAAGCAATTTAGGGAAGGGTATCTTTTAGCTGAATGACACCATGGCCTGCCATGATATCTGTAGGACAAGGACCAAATTGCTGATAAATTTTCTGGACTATTACAATTCCTGTCTGGACATCTCAATACTGCCACTATCAACCAGCATTGAACCTTTAAAATCTCTATGGTGTTAACATCTGTGAGGTGACTTTTTTTTTTAACCCTTATTTCCCTGAATATTTCCTCTTTTAAAAAAATATTTATTTATTCATGAGATACACAGAGAGAGGGAGAGAGAGGCAGAGACACAGGCAGAGGGAGAAGCAGGCTCCATGCAAGGAGCCCGCCATAGGACTCGATCCTGGGACTCCAGGATCACGCCCTGGGCCGAAGGCAGGCGCCAAACCGCTGAGCCACCCAGGGATCCCCAATATTTCTTCTTAATCTTCTGTATGTACTACTCCTCTATTTCTGTTTTCAAATATGGGTGGTTCCCTTGGATTCTGTCTTTGGCTCTCTGCCATTAATCTATTTTCATTTTCCTTGGGCAAACTCATTTGCCTTCTTGATTTTAACTACCCCTGTATCCTGTTGCTTCATGATCAAGTTCTACAGTTCTGGTATCTCCCTTCAGACTCATCTATTTACCTGCTAGTTAAATCCATTTAGATGTCTGACTCATCATGTTGAAATACAGCATGTTCAAAGAAGATCTGAAATTTCCCTCCCTCCAAACCCACTCTTCCTTCCAGTGTTTCCTATGTTAATTAATTGCAACATTATTCACATAGTTGTTCCAGCCAGAAATATTGGAGCCATCCTAAGCCACTTCCTCTTCCTCATTGCCCACATACAATTAACCAGCCAATCCTACCAATTTTACCTTATAATTATTTCTCCATCTCTTATGTTTTCCTGATTCAGTCCATCATCATTTCACACCTGATATTTCACTAACCCAATCCTTGCTCTCCTTGATTGCTGACTGGCTTCTTTACATTAAATTACCCCTCAAACAGTCTGGGTGCTATATCTGAAATACAGATCAGCTCTGTCACTTTCCTGCATGTAACCATGCCATGGTTCTTCATTGCTTATTGAATCAACCTAACCTGCTTAGTTCATCTTAAAGACCCTTCATGATCTGGTCCCCATGGGCTCTAAGCATCATCCCCTAATATGCCTTACCTTAAACTACTTGCCTAAAACTGAACTTATGACTTACTTTTATCTGCTTGTCATCCCCTAGATGTATACCTCTTCCTATATTTGTTATCATGTTTTTCCAGTCTTCTAAACAAGAAGTCAAAATATACCCCTTTACCATTCTCACCTGAAACTCAAAACAATTTGTCACTAAATTTGATTAATTTTATTCCAAAAAGTATGTCTCAAATCTGGACCCATCATTCTATTCTCTTTTACCATTTCTTACCTGAGCAATAAAAGTATCTTGATGTTACAAAGTTTAGCTTTCTTAGCATTTGATGTCCCCATTCTGGGTTATAGCTTTGAGTGTTCCTGAAAATGCTCCTAAAATTATCAAACATTTCTGGAGGAAAAGGACATATTACAGATATTTATTACTACTAGGTCCAAAGTGAGCACTTAATATATAATCAGGAAAAAATACATAGATAAATTAAATATGCGGCCAGAATTAGCCATTACTCATGGATATAAGATAACATTTATTTCCCAGATTTTTGGTATCAGAAGGGACTAGCATTAACATAAGAATGAGGTAATTTTTCCCTACAACAGAGATCAGAGGAGAATTGATTATAAACTAAAGGGATTTGGTGAAATGTTCACTGTGTAAATAATATTAGGGTCGTCCATACTCACCTTCTTGCCCATACAGTGGTGTGAATATGCACAAAGTGTTTTGAAGTTACCTAGTTACCTAGGCTTTATAAGCAGCTGATTCCACAAATCTGAGAGAAAAAATTTTCAAGATAATTTGTCTTCTTGGAGATTTTGTACTCCTTATCTTTGATTTGACCAAAAAAATGCTGTTCAAAACCAACTTTCTGGGAAGTAATTTCCATGAAGATCTCTTACTTTCCTTTTTCCTCCTGCCAATTCGGTAAAAACAGCTCCAAAGTCAAGTCTTAAATTGAGGTTCAGTGAAAAAAAACATGCTTTTAATAATTCAATAGCTTCATAAAGGTCCCTCAACGCATGAATCTGACAGCAATATATACTGTTAATGAGAATGGAAAACTTGGAAAGAGAGTGCAGAAGTGAGCCTGCTTAGGAATCGAAAATGGTAGAAAGATGCCTTTTCACAGTTTAAGAAGTGGTTATAAAAAGTGGCTGATTAAGTGTTCAGAAGAAATGTTTCTGTTATTTTGTTGGAAGGTACAGACAATTCACACTTTTCACCAGTCCTTTTTGGAGGTCCTGCTTTTCCCCACACCTCTTACTGAACATTCAATCATGAAGATTCACATTTCACTTTTCACCAACCATTGCTACTAATTTGGTGGCCTCCCCTCATAGCTGACAGCACTCCCATAATCAGGATGGAATACCAGACCAGCCGAGCTTGGCCTTGCAGTAATCTTGAAGTTGCATTCGCATCAAACGCATTGTGCCTAAAAGCAAGGACTGCCTTTAATGTTGGCAAGTTGATGATGGGGCAGAAAAAAGTGTCTGAGTTCTCGTAGAGGATAACCTTATCTTGAGTGTGAGTTTGTTTGGAATGTCAGCAGCCAGCCTGAAACAAAGAATTCCTTGTATGCTGAAGATGTCTTTTGCATTTATTTTTCCAATGAAGAACAGAGTTGAAGACAACAGTCTCTGGGGGAGAAAACAGAGTAAACTACACTTTAGATCACTGGCATTTACAATTAACATGATTTTTCTTTTTCTTGGCGACCCAAATGGCAGGTATATGCCATTTTGATTCAATTATCTACTTGTAGCATTTCCCCCTTGCTGCCAATTTAGGCAGTCTAGACATTGTGGTTGCTCTCTGGTAAGTGGGCTTCTTTCTGGGAAGTGATTTCTTTTGGAGCATGGAGGAAGTCTCAGCAGACCTGGATGACTCTTCCCACACATTTCTTTTGCCAATATATTTCAATATCTGTGACTCCATAATAAATTAATACATCTGTATAATATTAATACTACATTAGAGCAATGCAACAGTAACATGATACAATAGAAACATTGCTAACCCCCTAAGACTTTCACATGGCTCTACTGGATGAAAACCATTACTGTCAATTGCAGCTCACAACCTTATATCTGTGAAAAGGCAAAATAGACAGTGTCCTGGGTGCCTTTGAGTAGTATAAACTGTCTTGTTATCAACACCAACACTGCTGTCCAGAGATAAGAAAAGCAGACACTCAGACTGGCTACTCTGTGAGCTCTGAATTTTTTTTTTTTATAACCCTTGGCACTTTCCTCTTTAGCATTATTGGTTTGTCATCCTCTGGATAATTGTTCATAAATCATTGCTTAAATTGCTCATGACTCCATAATGTTTCTCGCCAAAAAGTATTCCACTGAATATTTAATAGATTTTCCAAAATAATTTACTCATAAGATACTTGGGTTTCAAATTTTCAAAATGATAGGAAAAAAACAAGAAGAAAAAAATTAAGACTTTTCCTAAATCCCAAGTTTGCTGGAATTTTTACTTTCAAGGTGAGCAATATAGATGCGGGAATCTGAGAGCCTTTCTTTCCAACCACATTCCTAAATATCACGTCTTTCTAGTTGTGTCTGGACATAGTACATTTCTTTTCTATAGGAGTTGACTCTTTCCATAAAAGTTTTCAAAGAAATAAAAACCATAACCTTTTGGGTTAATTAAGTCTTAAGTTAATTAAGTTTTATAAAGACTTTATAAGGACTAACCTAAACTTTTATGCTGCATTTGAGGCCACTGTCCTGTGCTTTTAGTTTTATAAATAAAAATTAAAAACAGCTGCTTACCTCTGCCTATTCCTTTTCACATCCTTGAAATATATTTGTAGGTTTGCCTCTTCATATTTCTACACTTAATAGGCCTAGTTCCCGTGACCTTTCCTCAGAGAGACAATTTTCCAACCATTTAATCATTTTCATTGCTCTTCTTTGGACATACTCCAAATTCTCTATCCTTGGGTGGGCCCCCAGTGGTCATAGTATCGTGGTATAGACTCCTAAGCAGTGCTGACTAACTAGGAAGTTACTTCATTGGAGGCACATAGCATGAGCCTGACGTCATTCTGTCCATGTGGCTACACCTCATTTTACGTAATTTCAGTATGTGAAAATTCACATATAGCTTAAAAATACACTTTGCAAGATGATTCATCATAGGAGAACTTCTAGAAAAGTAATATGTCTAACACAGGATTTGTTTTTCAAAATCGATGTAGTAGGTACAAATTTTCAGAGAATATTTATCATGTGAGATGAAATACACAATATCTATCTATTCATTCACTCATTTATTTGTTCATTTATTCAAGAACACTTGTCAAATGCCCAGTGTAGTCACATAGCCACTGGAGATGTAATAATGAATACCTTACTTACCTCAGCCCCTTTGCTTGAGGAGTATGCAGCCCAGAGAGACAATATGTAAATAGTTCGGCCTTTGAAATCAATCAGGTATGTGTGGAAATTGCTCTTGCTATTTACTAGCTGCACTATAATCAGCACCTACTTACTTTCTCAAAACCTTAGTTTCCTCATCGTTACTTTTGAATATTTATTTGTTTGTTTGAGAAAGAGAAGAGCACATGTGCAATAGGGGGGAGGGGCAGAAGAAAGAGGGAGAGAGAATATCAAGCAGACTCCCTGCTCAGCTAGGAGCCCAATGTAGGGCTTGATCCCACAACTCTGAGATCATGACCTGAGCCAAAAATCAAGCGTTGGACACTCAACTGACAGAGCCACTCAGGCACCCCTAATTTCCTCATCTATAAAATGAATTTATATAATGACAATTTCTATTTCATAGGGCGTTAAATAAGATGTACATGTATGACAGAGCAATTTGTTATATTCCAGAACCTTCCCTATAGCAGAAAATTTTATTTATTGGCTGAATTAGTAAACACAAGAATGAATAAATAAGTGAAACGTACATGAAAACTGATTTTTACAATACATTATAATAGGCAATATAATAAAATTATGAATAAAATCTTATGGAGGAATAGAAGAGCAAAATATTAAGCCTACATGTAGAGATTCTAGGAAACATGCAGAAAGCAATATGTAAATTATGTAAATGTGTAATTAAGGACAAGGAGATCTTTACTAGATGGAAAATGTTGGGGAGGGCATTCCAGACAAAAGGGTGAACATGTGTAAAGGCTCTGAAATACAAGTAGAAATGGCAAGTTGAGAATTTGTGAGAGGCTAGGTACATTTTAAAAGGAGGGACGGGGTGGAGGAGAGTTGAGAGTGATAGGGCTAGAGAGTTAGGCTAAGGTCAGAGTTCGAGTGTCATAAGTGCAGTCTTAGAATGTATCCTTCTGGCAATGGAGAGGTGAAATTTTAAATAGGAGAATGAGGTTCCAAGAGGATTTGGGGAAAAAAATTAGAGGTTTAATTGACAAGAGTGAAATAGGGAGGATGAAATGGGAAGAAAAGAGACTGGTGGCGGAGAGACTAGTTATGATATGATATGAAGCCTACTGAGGTGATCCAGGGATGTGATGAGGGAGGTCTGAATTAATAGAGGCAATAGGAATAGAGTGGAGAGTTCAGTTTAGGGAGGGATTTTCTGGCATAAAAATAATCAAATTTAACGCACAGTTGTTTAGGGCTACAGATGAGGGAGGTAGAGGGATATATGTTGACCTATTTTAGTTTAGGAGATTGGATAAAATGGCAACATGCAGTAGGATGAGAAGTAGATGAAAATCAGTTTTAATCAAGTAGTGTCTTGCTCTATGGAGTTGGAAATTAGAATCTGTATTTTGGAAGAGAGGTTTGGAACGGAAATGTAGACTTGGGAATTGTTAATGTAGAGAGAGTCATTGAAGGTGGGGAATACATCAAGTCTCACGTTGAATCTGAGATCCTTTCAACATTCCATATCACGCTTACAAAAATGTTCTTTCAAATACACTTTACCTTAGAATTGTCTCTTTGATATAATTTAGTCATATTTCTTTGTGCATCTATCATTCACTTATTCAAAACTTCATTCTGTTTTTCTAAGAGACTAGACCTTTTACTAAAAATACATCTCGGTCTCTAAAGCCATTTGCCAAAAGGGATCTGGTCCCAAAGTATAGGACTATTTTGAGTGCACTCCCTTTCTTAACACCCAGATGACAGAAATATGTAGGAATATTGGGCTTCATTACATGAACAGGGAGATTTTACTAAAATGGGAAGGAGCAATAGCTGCTTGTGATGTCACTGTAAAGAAAAATATTAAAGATCCATTTGGAATCATTTAGAGCACCCTACCCCTCCATCAGTTGTGTTGTTCCTGAAATCCAGATCTCTTGCATACACACCTCCGTCTTCCAAGCCACAGCAAAGTTCTCCTACCTGACTCATGAGTAATGGGTTGCTCTGTCAACATTCCCCCCTCCCCAGTATCAAATCCTTTTGTTAAGCAGTCATATGACTGAGCAACCAAAGAAATCCAGAGCCATTATAAGCTGTTGGCTTCTGTCAACCAGCTAGAAGCATGCATAGGATTCTTTCAAATGACATCACTTCTGAGTTATCAATACAGAATGTTTGAGAGTATTAATTTTAAAACTTCATGAATGCTCTTGTATTTCTCTAATTTAAACCTTCTTACTAAGACCTTCTGGAATTAAAACAAATTCAATCATGATTAGAATCCTGGTATAGAATAAAAGACCCTCTGATGCATGTCCCATTTCTATTTTTTCTTGCCCCTGGGTAGAGAACAAGGGAAAGAATTATGTGGCATTTAAAAGATAAAGTTCTAAGGATGGGTCCAAAAATTATCATTAAGAAAATAAATGCTAAAGAGCTAATCTGATCAGACAAGATTCTGAAGAAGGAATGTTTTTGTGCTGTTAAACTGTTCCTTCATGATGTCGTGTTGCCCCCATGCTCTAAACATTCACAGTATTCTCACAGCAAGGGATGGACATTTGTTTGTGTCTTTTTCTAATTAAAAACAAACCCCTGATGTCTATCTAAAATGATAATCCATTTCAGAGGTAATAGTATGAGAGTTGTTTACTTCTTGAATGAAACATGTTTGGAAATCATTTCACATTAAAAGAAAATTATTTCACTGGCTTTTCATTTTCTGATAGCCCAGTGACTCATTTCCCCTAGCCCTATTCTTAGCAGGTAAGAGCTAGCTAACATTATAAACAAACTCATGTGAATGTGTGTACGGATGCCAGTGCACAAATATTGGGAAGAAAAATGGCTTTGTGCAAAAGAGGGATTTCAAAGGTAAGAGTTTTATGCCCTCTTGGATAATTTGCAAGAAGGTAATTCATGAAATGATCACTGACTGCTTCTTCAATCAGACCTCAGTGGTATACTCTGATAGGTAGAATTTTTTGTAGAGCAATGCTGGATGGCTGTAATGAAGGCATGCTGCGGCTTCCAGCCTTCTTTCTTAATTGCCTCTTACTTTATGCTTCTCTACCATTTTTTTTTCTGTAGTAATTCATTTTAATCAGTTTTAATGGAAGGATTTTTTGTATGATATTTTCAGACATAAATACATAATAAAACCAATAAAAGTAGGAAACGCCCAAATTTTTCTCCACCACAGATAAAATTCTGTTATTTCTCTTTTACTATGTTACTCCTTATTACAAAAAAACAAACGTCTATGACAATTTAGGTATTCTGAATAAAGTTACAGACATTTTAAAGTTTTAAATAAATTGATGTGTTCCATCTTTTTTAGTCATTACACATACATTTTTTATTGCAAGTCTTCTTCAATCTCTAACAAAAATCTTTGCATAATTATTTTTTGACATTAAGTATGTTTTTTTGTGGGGAACAGAGAGGCCAAGTAGTCATTTAAATTTTATGTTTGCAATTTCTTACTTTTTGTTTAAGAATTTTAGTAACCAAATGATTTAGCTCATGATGCTTCCATGGATTAACCCACATCTGTTTTGTAAATCTAGAAAGATTCCTGAGAATTGTCCAGTATTTTTTATGGGGATAATAGACTAAGATCAAGCCTTTTCTTTTATTTATGTGTGTGATTTATATATATTCCTTTCTGGAGGAATCTGCTACACCTAGCAAAATGGTTATAATGTGGAATCTAAAAAGGGTTATCAGAGAAGTCAACAGTTAAGTTTTTACTCATACCCTATAAACTATTCAGGCCTGAATCAGTGAGATATATGGAAAAAAATTAAGAGATTTTAAGTTAAAAGATCTGGGTTGAATACTCCATATGTGATACTACTATTATTCATCCACCCATTAACAGATGTTTATTTAACATTTATTAGGTGTTAGGCATTGTATCAAATCATTATATAGGCTTACTATATGTCTTTGAGCAAGTTACTTAACTAAGAATCTTCAAAAGAGGGAAAATAATGTTTGAATCTTCAAAAAAGGGAAAATAATGCCTTCATAACAGGGTTGGAAGAAGACTGAGTATGACTGTATAAAACAAAGCCTGGCATTGAGTGCTCATACATGTGCCCACCAGTTCCCAATTCAGGATCCTGGGTGGTCTGCTGAAGTAGGGAATGTTATATGAAAATGTTCTAGGCCAGAACATAAAGGGAAAGTAGTTGACCATTAGACTTTGAAGTCATAGTCATGTGTATCTTCACAATAAAGAAAAAGAAGGTGGCATGAGGAATCACAGGAACATAGCAGAATTGTCCCAAGAAATTTTGCACAGATCTATGTTCTAATCCTAGACCCACCTAATTATTATCTGAGTGACTGTGCTAGTTATGGGGGCCTCTCTGAGACTGTTACTGCATCTGTTAAATGGGATAAGAATATTGTCCCCCACAAGATCGTTGAGTTAAATGTGATGATCTCTGCAAGATACCTAGCACAGTAGATGGCAGTGATTGTTGCTGTTGTTTTTACTATTGTTGTGATTAGTAAAGATCCCTTGGAAACTACTGCTCTGTCAGTTATGTTGCAGGCCAGCCTTTTTAAACTTGCTCTTCCTGAGTTAACGGTGGAATGACAAATGGAGTCACGAAATTGCATGGCAATTTGGGCAGTCCATCTCTAATAAAAATTATTTTTCAGAAAGCAATTTTTCTTTTTTAAAGGAAAAGTAACTTTTTTAAAGGAAAAATAACCGAGAATAATCTCTGAATGAACTACTATTCATTTAGATGGATAGGCAGGCAAGGTCACACATTGACTTAATGTTGCGCATTTAGGTAGAAAAATAACCAGCACTTTTCTACTTAAAATTTTATAGGCTTTCTTTGAACAAGTTCATGGCATCATATAAACTAAAGAAAATGTTATTTCCTCTGACTTAAAGAATACCCCAATATGTTCTTCAGTATTATCTCCGTAATTGTTACTTGTTCATCTATTCATATTTTAAACAGTTTAGGAAAGGACTATTTATTTCCCTATGTCAGCATTCTGCTCTCTCTCATGTGTGCATTGCTTATCCACAGAAAATGATAGAAAATCCTCCATGTGAAAGGTTTAGTGAAAGTAACAGCACCAACATTCTTTTATCTGTGATGATGGAAAGATAATCCACATATGAAAGCACTTGGTGCTTCAGCTTATTTTGAGTGATGGAGGCATAATAGAATCTCCTAAGCATTAACATTCTACAATAACACAGCATTGTCATCCTTTGTCTGATCCTGGCTCATACAAATCTCACTTGGTTTCAAATTCCTAACAAAAACTAGAGAAATACACCTCAAAGCTATTATGTGAAAATGATTTAGGTATAGCTCTAAATCTTTAAACAAACCCTTAATGATATAAAAGTCCTATTTAAATACTTCTGCGAGGATGTTTATGAACAGGATGAAACTTATGAATATAGATCTCACAGGCAATTTGCATGCCTAAATCCTATATACATTTTGTTTCTGAAAGTATTAGCCTTTTATGTCCTTTCTCTGCATTTGGTATTTTGGCTTACTGTTCTGCAAACAGCTTTAAGAACACTGGGAGAACAACTCTATATCTGTTTCAGTTTAGAATGAAGGACGTCATATAATCTTTCATTAGCTACTGATTTTTAATTTTAAAAACAAAGCCATTATTACCTTTTGTTACTATCAGGTATGGTGAGTCTCTGGCAATTTTTGAAATGGAAAGAATTTGTCAGCCATTTCCTCCCACATCTCTTTAGGTGTCCACCTTCTAGAAGCTGAGCTCTTCTGTACTGCTCCGTGGCTGTCCTGAACTCTTGTCATATGTGCTGAATCTAGACCTTCCTTTTCAGGCAGTGCTCTTGCCTTCAAAGTTATCTGTCCTTCTATGTACCCACTGCACCTTAACCATCTTTGTTCTCATGCTCTCAGTTTTCTACTCCTAACCAGTGCTCAGGGAGGCAGCATAGAAATATATAGAGCATTGAGCTGGAAATAAGAGACTTGAGTCAAGGTTCTAGTCAATACTTGGGATATGTTCACCTATGCTAGGCATTATTTTAAGTGCCTTCCATGTGATAAGTCATTCATTTCTCAAAAATAGTCCTATGAAAACAGGTACTGTAAGGTTAGATTATTTGCTTAATGTCATACAGTTAGCAAAAGGGGAAAAGGATTTTAGTCCAAGTGGTCTAGCTCCAGAGTCTGTGTTTAATCGCTATGCTATAGCACCAATAATTCACCAATGAGACTTCTTTTGGTCTCAGTTTCTTTTTTTTTTTTTTTGTCTTGGTTTCTTTTATCAAATAAGAGAGTTTAGATGATAACAAAGATCCCTTTCCATCATAAAACTATAGTTCGAAGTGGGAACTCAATTGAATCAACCAAGTTATATTCAAAGCTAGACCAGCAATTGTTTTTTGACTAGA
Organism: Vulpes lagopus; assembly: GCF_018345385.1. Lineage (NCBI taxonomy): Eukaryota > Metazoa > Chordata > Mammalia > Carnivora > Canidae > Vulpes > Vulpes lagopus. The sequence goes on from NC_054844.1 coordinate 34,826,661, forward strand.
GACACCAAATAAAATTTTGTTTGCTTAACATCAAATACTGGTAATATTGGTAATGGTCTATTTTTATATCACCATAAGCGAGTGTGCAGTTGACAGCTGATGCCTGAGTATATAAATAAATATATACACACTTAAGGTTATGAAATGTGATTTAACATGTTGTATCAGTTAGAATTTGATTTTTCTACATATAAAGAAAACACAAAATATTAATGGCTTTCTCAAAACAAAAGTTTATTTCTTCATGTAAAAGAAGTCAGGAGGTAAGGATTCCAGAACCTGAGGTAACTTAATCATTCAGCTTCTTTCTATAATCCCATTGTATCATCTTAGCTTATGGCTTCCATCCTTGAGATAAGCTCATGGTCCAAGACGGCTGTATTCTATACAGAAAGAAGGAGAAGGAAAGAGAAGGAAGGAGGGAGGCAGGGAGGGAGGAGGGAAGGAAGGAAGGAAGGAAGGAAGGAAGGAAGGAAGGAAGGAAGGAAGGAAGGAAAAAGAGAGAGAGAGAGAAGGGACCAAGGACCAAAAGCCTTATTCCCATAGGAGTCAGCCATCTTCAAACAGATTTTACTGAAGATTCAGCAAATACTTCTATTCAACATTTTCAGTTGCATATCTCTGTTCACGGGGTAAGGCTAATCTTACCCCCAAAGTAGGCTGGAACATGTTATCTCTTAGCTGGGTATTTTGCAGTCCAGAATAAAATCATAATTCTATTATGAATAATGAGAAGAATGGATATTGAGTGACAAAAGAGAGTTTTGATAACCATTTATGAGATAGTTATAGAAATCTACAAAAGAATAATAGTTGTGTCATGAAGAAATCCCATTTGGGAAGTATTTAAGGTAGAATCAATAGGGTTTCGTGATTGATTGAACATGGGGGTGAAAAGAAAACATGGAAGAGACAAAGTCAGTGACTAAATTGAAGTGACAAAGAAGATGGAGATATCACTCTCATAAAAAAACATGAGGATAAACTGATTACATGGAGAAGATGACCAATAACTTTTACCTTTGTTAAAATTAGTGTATATATAGAGGAATCAAAAAGGAACTTCAGGAAGAGATAGGACATTCAGGACTGGAGCTCAGTGAATTTTATCTGGGCTAGAAATATGTAGACATGCAAGTAGCTGGCACTATAAATAGTAGCTGAAATCATTGGAACTGGCACGTTTACTTGGGAAGAGTGTAAAGAGTAAGAAGAGAATATAGATGAGGACTCTGCTTCTGAGAAACAGCTATCCTTAAAGGTGGGGCGAGAAAGAAGAGTGAAAAGAGATACAGAGAGGTAGGAGGAAAGCCTGGAGATCTTGGGATCATTCAAGCCAGAATAAGAGTTTCAAGTAGAAGGGAACCGTTAATGATATTAGATGCTACAGAAGAGGCAAGTAAAATAAGAACTAAAAAGATATTTTAAAAATGTAATCCCAACAAAGTTCTCAGTGCCTTGAATGGCTGTTTTGTGGACTCAGTGAAGAAACAAGAAAACAGTGAGATAAGACATGCACAAAGGTAAGGAGCGGAGATGATATGTGCAGACCACTTCTTTAAAAAAGTTTGTTGTGAAGAGAGAAAAAGAGGATGATAGCTGAAGGAAGATACGGAATCAAAGGAGAAGAAAATAAAACAGTAAGGTTCACCAAGACTATTGCAAAGTTAAATTACTTTTAGGCAGGAGGCAAGATATTTAGTTCAGTGTAATAGGGAAGTAGGAGAGAAGGTTTAGAACTAGCTCCACCCATTTGTAGATAATAAGAATTTAAAAGAGTTTCAGTCTGATGCCTTTGTTTTCTTTGTGAAGTAGCAGTCAAGCTCCTCTGCTGAGAGAAAGGGAGGGGGATTAAAAATTGTAGAGGGGGGGTTGCCTAGGTGGTTCAGTCAGTTAAAAGGTGGACTCGTGATTTCAGCTCAGGTCATGATCTCAGGGTTTTAAGATCGAGCCCCACATTGGGCTCCGTGCTGGACGTGAAGCCTGCTTAAGATGCCCTCCCTTCCTCTCCCTCTGCCCCTCCTCCCCTCCCAAAAATTGTGGAGCAGTTTGAAATGATTCTGGACAACATGTGAGAATACTGACCAACAAAGTGTAAGTGATGCTCGTAATGGTCAAGGGCATGATTAAGGTCAAAGTCTTCAGAAGACTTGTGATCTTCCTCTCCTCCTCTTCCTCTTTTTGCTTCTTACCGTATACACTTTTCTATATTTCTTGTTAGTTTTTTCCTAGGTATTTCATATTTTTATTTCTATTAGGATATTTTCCCATAATATTTTCTAACTAGTTATTACCAACATAAGTCAAATCTATTTCAATGTCCTGTATTAATGTCTGGCCTCCATGCTGAAATCTGTTATCTGGAGTTGTTCAGATAAAAAATACCTCTGCAAATAATGACCATCCCTCCTTTCTAAAATGAGAAATCTCATTCTGTCCCTCTTCTATTCAGTGAGTGCAACTTCTGAATAATGATGAATAACAAAGGTTACAGAAATAATCCTTTTCTTCTTCCTGATTTTAATAGGAATGTCTCTGGTGTTTCACCATATATTAAGATTCATTTATCTCATAAATATTTATTGAGCGCCTATCATGTGTTGTCATTGTGTTAGGTACTGGTTATACTGTGGTGAAATAATTTGACACCCTTTTCGATGTTACATAATTTAAAGTCTAGTGGAGAGATAAAAATTTTTAAAGGTTATAAAGATATGGTCTCATAATTATAATTTTTGATAAGGGTTATGAATGAAAAAAAGGAGGATGATATGAGGGGGGGAAAAGCCAGCCCTAATTTAGAGAGTCAAGTAATGCTCTCTGAAAAAGTGACATTTAAGTTAAAACACAAAAATGGAGTCAGAATTATAGAAAAATCAGGTCAAGGTGCCAAGGCAGGGATGAATAAGAGGGGTTCGAGTTTAATTAATGCAAGAACAGGGATGCCTGGGTGGCTCAGTGGTTGAGCGCCTGTCTTTGGCTCAGGTCTTGATCCCAGGGTCCTGGGCTTCCCGCAGGGAGCCTGCTTCTCCCTCTGCCTATGTCTCTGCCTCTCTCTCTGTGTCTCTTATGAATAAATAAATAAAATCTTTTAAAAAATTAATGCAAGAATATTAAATGAGATTACAGATTGAGATGACTTTGTGCAGGGGAAGACATTTAAGAGCATATACTGAGTGCTTCAAAAATGTTAACACTACATGTAATTTTAGATGATAATTTGAATCCTCATACTAAGAAAGTAAAATTTTAGACTTAGTTTACTAAGAGGAATTTTTAAAAATAGGAACAATTTAGAATGTTATTAATAGGCCCTAGTCATATCTTGAGAGATGATCGATCATATGATTTTTCTTCTTTTACCCCTGAGTATGATAAATTACGTGAACCATTCTTTCATTCCAAGAATAAATCTCACTAGGCCAAGATGTGTTTTTAAATATAATTTTTCATTTAGTTGGCTTATGACTTATTCAAGATTTTGTAAATATATTAACAAATAGGCTTTTAAGAGAGTTTTTTGGTTACTATGTATTTGTTTGGGCTGATTTGATGTAAGTAACTGTCAAACATATCATTACCAAAGTTATTCTGACTTCAAAAAATCAATTGGAATTTTTCTATTTTTCTTTTTAATGTCTGAAAACAGCTTCACCAGCATAGGCACTTCCAAACAACATTTCTGAAAAACCATTTGACCTTTTGTAATCTTGAGGAGCACACGTTTCTTTGACAGTTTTATCCATTTCTGGTTACATGTCTATTTAAGTTTTATGTCTCTTTTTGAGTCAGTCTTGGTAATTCATGTTATCTTCTTTTGGGTGACCAGTGGATATCCACTGGACTGTTTACAATGGATTTCTAGCTGGTCGGCCTGAATTCCAGTTCATTTCTTTCATTGTATAGTCAGTGTGACCTCTCAAAATTGTTATTCTAATTAAATTAATTCTCCTCTGAAAACCCTTCAACAACTCTTTATTTCTCTCAAGATAAAATACAAACTCCTTACACAAGATATGAGTCATGAGTCTCTGCATTACTTCTAAAATGACATCAATGATCTTTCCCTCCTTTCATTCCAGTTCCCAGAATATTCTAGCTTCACCCTTCCCCAGGGCATCTGCCTGTGTTATTCCCACTAGCTGAAATTCCCTTTTATTTCTGCTTCCTGAATGCTAGATAACTCTCCTTGTCCTGCAGGTTTCTGCTCAGATGTAACTTTCTCCAGGAAGTCCTCCTTAACTCCCAAGATTATCTAACGTGCCCCTCCTATGGGGGACCTGTACATACAGAAAGACAATAAGAGAGTGTTGGGTCACCTATGTCTGTCTCACACAAAAGACTGTATGAGCAAATTGAGAGGAGAAACATTGTGTCATTCATCTTTGTATCTTCAATGTCTGGAATAAAGGCTGGCACTTAGAATATACTCAATAAATATTCATTGAGTGTTGAGTGGATGACAGGTGTGAATGACTTCTAATTACAATGAAATTTTTAACAACTCACAATTCCTTAGCTTTTCCAAAATATTCAACCTAGTTACTAGAGAAATAACATTTTTCCCATTCATGTATCATTAGTCTATATATATAATATTTAATTATGTAATTATAAAAACAAGTGCACCTGGCATAAAGAAACTTAGGACTAAAACCTTGAACTCTTGCAAGGCACATAGCTGAACCCAAGAGAGCGGAAATAATTTCCTAGCTGTAAGCACAAAGATGAGCAACATTTATTCATCTGTCAGTTGGTTAAGTGGGAGTCTCTTAAAGTTTCTACAAGGTACAGAGAGAGCTCACAATTGAGAGATAGTTGTTGAAGTTCATTTATAAGTTTGATGAGTTTGATTCAAAAATATATTTTGTCATGCAAGATAAAAAGTGAATGGTTAAGGCTCATAATATTGGGCAAAATGCCCTCATTAACATGGAAGTTGAACTAATACTACATTATTATAGCCTGATTTTTAGATCCAAGGAGCTACAGACTGTACTTACAGAAGGGAGGAGAAGAAACCATATAAAGAAGACTTTTCTTGTTGTCGGTACTAGAAACGCTCTAGGAGAAATTCCATAGTACATAAAGGAAAATTTTAGTTGCCCAGATGGTTCTGTACATTTCTCCTATCCCCTATTTAATCTCTGCCTTAGGTATTCCAAAATAATCTGTTTTCTAAAACTTTTTGGAAGGTCCTGATATTTAAAATTGATTTCTTTTTTTTTTTTTTTTCTGCTTTTGTAACTTATTAGCAAAGCAACACTTAACCGTTACACTGATATATATCAAATAAAAAAACATTTATACCTAAACTGAGTGTAAGTATAAAATCTCTGTTTTGGAAAATATTTGGCCTACACATTTCAGGATATACCTTTGAATCATTCATTCTGCTACTGCTACTAGTGTCATGTACATTTTATGTAGAGGACTGAAAACTCAAGTCAGCTGCCAAAGGAGTGAAGAAACCTGGCCGGAGCTGACTTACATGGTTTTATTAATCCCCTTTTGTCCATCAATCTCTGCAATATTAATTTATTAGAAATGTTTAGTCAGTGTCTCCATTCTCACCCATTGCTCTAAGATAATTTATCTCCCATTAAATGTCTGCTGAAAATCTTAACCCTGGAATGCAGATATCTGCTGGGAAGCTTTCCACTAACCAGTTACAGAATTTGAGGTGGAAACTTCATTTGTGGGTATTTCTCCCTCCCTGTCTGTTCCCTATCTCCCCTAGGAGTTGGCAAGTAGCATACTGAGTCATTTCATTGTGCTTATTGCACTAGACAATTACCTGGACCTGGACTTTGAGTTGGCGCCAAGGCCAATAAAAGGTACATTTATGAATGAGCCTAAAGTAAAGATGCTTTTAAGAAAACAGAACATAAACAAGGCAGATATGCAGAGAAAAGCAGAGAAGGGATGTGACTACAGAGACAAAAAGACAAGGTGACTGCCCGGTGACATTTAGATCTACTGAAGTCCAGGTAAACTGCAAGCACTTTATTTCCTTATGATTCTCTAATATCTTTTCAATAAACTTGCTAATTTTCATAGCTTAAGTGGGCATATGTGTCTTGCAACCAAAGGATTCCTGGCTCATTCTTTGTACCATATTGAGAATTTGAAAACAAGTAAACTTTCAGATGGAAAATGTGACTCATTGAAGAGACAGGGTGAAGCGCAAGGAAAACATCACCCCCTCCGCCCCCACTCATGCTTTTGCTATCATTTTCCATATAAGTTGTAATGCCCAAGCCCCATACTGGCAGATATCAAAGTTAGAAGTTTGCCTTTGATGCTCACATTCTTTCCTTTAATCCATTTTCTGGCTTATAGAGCTACTTCCTTCTCTTTTTGGTACCTAGGGACCTGTGCTTTCATCGTTCTCTCTCTTATAACAAATTTCAGAAAAGTATCTCATACATTTACTTATACAAAGCAAAAAAAAAATTTAAAGCTTGCTCTCTCTCTCATCATCTATGCATATGTGTCAGAGAATTTCCCTTTTTTTTTTTTTTGAGAATTTCCCTTTTAACAGTATTCCAAATGTTAAGACACAAAATAAATCTTGAATTGGGAAATTCCAGCTGGAAATAGGACTTATATTTCAGGGGCAACCTGAACATGTTTGAAACCACTGCAGAGATGGTTGTCTCCTGTGTTTCCTCCATGTTAAGGCTTGCTCTGATTTGCGTTTGTCTGTGACAGTGTGTGGAATGTGAATATTTGAGAAGAGACCACCCTGCCTGTTTGGATTAGTGTCTGTATCTATTTTAACAAGTATGGTGCCTGGGAGTTCAGTTATAATGAGTTCAACTCTAGTTTGGGGTTCTGCATACATTTCAAGGGTAAAGGGCAAAGTACTTGTAGTCTTTTCTCTATGCTTCATAAGACTCTTTGAAATATAATATTTTCTCGTAAGTGGACGTGTCTTCAAAATGAGCCAGCTAGTTGACAGATAGCTTGCATATGCTTATGGATAAGTACATTCATAACATACAACTATTCAAAAATGCCAGAATTGTTTTCTCAAAATTCAATTTTGCATAGTTCTGGTAATTAACTCACTGTCAAACTCTGCATAAATTTGAATTGCTTCAGTCTGCAATTTCCAAGCTCCTAGAAGCTTGAATGGAGATCAAACAAAAACTCTCAACCTCGCTAATGCCAATGACAATATAAAACCAACTCCAAATTTTTTTCCGTCATGTAATCAATAAAATCATATGAATTTGTAAACAGTCCTGTCAAATCTCTGGACGTATATATCCTCAGACTTGAGGTAGCTTGCAAGGTCACAGAAAAAGTCTGAGGAAATTGGTTTTCTGTTAAACTCATCCAGACTCAACTTAAACCTGATGTGCTTAGATTCGTTTACTTTAAGGTATCATATCACAATTTCCTGCTACTGAATAATGATGCTGAAGAAGTTTTATTAGAGTCTTTATTATGGAAGAGAGTGCATAGCAGAATCACAGAAATCCAAGTGGGATAATGAGAGATGTAGACTTTATTTCAATCCAGATTCTGGACTCCTGATAGAATCATACATTTTATTTGTAAATCTTTCCATTTGAAAAGTAGGATACTAAATTGGCTGTGTCTGCAACTCTCCAAGGAATTTCAGTCCTGGGAGCTCTAATGAGTGGAGATCTTAACCCAAAGTTAGGGACCTTGGTTTTTTTTTTTTTTCCTTAGCCCTACTTGGTTTGTTATGGTTGCTATAACAAATACCATAGACCAAGTAGCTTATAAACAACAGAAGTATATTTTCATAGTTCTGAGGGCTGGGAACACCAAGATTAGGGTGCCAGCAGATTCAGTGTCTGGTAAGGACCTGCCTTCTGGTTTGTAAATGGACCATCTTTTCACTATGCCCACACATGGCAGAAGGGATCCCTCTGGGGCCTTTTGTACAGGGCACTAATCCCATTCACAACAGTTTGGTCTTATGACCTAATCACCTTCCAAAGGCCCCAACCCAAACACCCTCACATTGATGATTACGTTTCAACACATGAATTTTGGAAAAACATATTCAATGTATGACAACTACTATTAAATTTTCTAACATGAGATCATTAATACATTCATTTAACCCATTAATCTTTTTTGAGTTTTCATTCACAACAGGCTCTATGCTAAGAGGAAGAAATTCAGAGATAAATAAGTTATAGTCTAAAGAGTTTACAGTTGCCAAATAATGTGGAATTACAGTAATAGGAATGTGCAGATGTATTATGTGAACCCCAAGGAATGGTACTTAGCTCATTTTAGTGTGAGTGGGGGGTCATGGGATGGGAGGGGAGTAAAAAGGAAGATGAACTGAGGAGGTAATGATGCTTGGCTTGAATCTTCAAGGATATCTAGGTGGGAACCAGATCAAGAAAAGGAGCCCATAAAATAAATAGCAGGGAACAAGCTCTGGAATGCAGAATTAAGGGTGAGGCAAGAGTGCTGAGGGGTAGGTGAGGCTGGAGAGAGGTATGGGCCTGATAATGGAGAACTAGAGGTGCCACCAAGGCCAATAAAATTCTTGCTTCAAATATCTTTCACCAAATTATGAGAAGATACACCATTTCCTAATTATCTTTTTAGCACGCAGACAGCATAGGCCTACCACTGAGCAAATGCTTAATAAGTATTACCTGATATGCTTCTCCACCTCCAGCTCTTTGTATTTATTGTTTTATTTTTGTTTCTTTCTAAAAAAGAGGCATTTTTACTTTTCAGATGAGATTGCAGTTTTTAACTAATCAGGTAAAATTGGCTGAAGATGTTGAGTATATAAAATAATACCACGCATGGCTTCATTCGTTATTTCATGTCTTACAGAGTATAAAATAAGGCAACATAAATTGATAAACAAAAATGAATAACCCTTAATTGGGCAGAGTCTAGGTGCTAAGCCTTGTGCTACCACTTGGCATGTAAATTATTTAATATATACAACACCTTCATCAAGTAAGTTCTACTATTCCTGACTTTACACATAGGAAAGTGTTAGGGATGTGAAATGAGTTGCGCACATTCAGTTAATACGCACAGAGGCAGGGTTCGCACCTCAGTCTGCTGGCTTCAAACCTCTAATATGCCACAGCACTTCCAACACTAGGTACACAAATGCACAGGAAAGAACCGCTATTTATGTTAATGCAAAAAGTTTACACACAAAAAAGGTAGGCTTCCCCCCACCCCCTGCATTTGCTGATATTTGAGTTTAGATTACTAAATACTTTCAGGAGACGTTGGACCAAAAACGTTTAATGAACACTGTGTTTTATATCACATTAATAGATCAGGACCTTCTGATTTAGGATTGCTGAAAAAAACCTCAATATATCACTCCAAAATCTTTTGAAAATACCTCTTGACTGAAACTGCTTTAAATTGAGTTGAGAGAGGGAACCTTGTTTTTCCTCCTGTAGTTCTTGGAAGCCATCTACTCTCTTTGTGGTTAGACATGCCCTTGGCATTTTTTCCTTCCAGGGAGACTGTCTGAATAGCAGCATTCAGGTTGTCAGAACTTCCTCCCTGCCTGGGACTGTAAAGTGAGGGCTTATAATGTACAGTTTGTTATTGGGCTCAACTGATACAGCAACACACCCAATGCCCATTCGAAACAGAAATGAATGGAAGAATAAATGCAGGTTATCCCATCAAGACAGGAAAATAATGGTAGCCAGACAACATTTATATTTGGGGGAAAAGGTATGTAGGGCAATTGTATTCACACGTTGAGTTGTTTAAAGTGTCTGTGTTTTGTTTTTGCTAAAAAAGATAAAAACATCTCTAACTTCTTTGTACAGTTCTCAGCGTATTTCTAATTTAAATAGTTCTGCCAGTAAAATGTTTGAATAGAGAGAGAGTAAAGAAAAACTTTATTTTTTAACTTGCCAATTAAAAACTTTCTTTCTCTTTAGTGATTTCCCCCAGTATGTTAGCTAGAGAATGATTTATTCCTATGTGCCTACTCCTAAGCTTTTTAAACTTTCCCAGCCTTTCTTTTCTCTTTGCCTTTTTTCATACTTGGAGTTTTCAACATGATTCTGCTGAGAAATCAATCCCAAGTTTCAGGCCTCAGTAGGAAGTCCCCACTCCATACAAGACTCATTGGAAGATGGAGAATATGATTGGTGTCTTTGATTGGGACACACACGGGGCAGGGTGGGGAGGAGTGAGAGTGGGGGGTGGGAGATAGACTAAACATTATTTCTGGGTGTGTCTGTGAAAGTGTTTCCAGAAGAGATTAGCATTAGAATTGGTAGATTATGAATAAAGCCCTTTTCCCTTCCCAATATGAGTGAGCTTCATCTAATCCACTGAGGGCCTGAAAAGAACAAAAACATGGAGGGAGTATTTACTCTCCCTACCTGACTGTATGAGCTGAGACTTCAGTCCTTTTCCTGTCCTTGGACTGGAACTTATACCATTGCCATTCCTTATCGTTAGGCCTTTGGTCTGAAATTAGAATTTACATCACTGGCTATCTCAGGTATTCATTTTGCAGATGGCAGGTCATGAGACTTCTCAGCTTCCATAATTGTCTGAGCCAATGCCTTGCAATAAATGTCGATAGATGATAGATAGATAGATGATAGATAGATAGATAGATAGATAGATAGATAGATGATAGATAGATAGATAGATAGATAGATAGATAGATGATAGAATATCCTATTGGTTCTGTTTCCCTGGAGAACCCTGAGTAATTGAGTAATACAGAGCGCATGTGCATCTTTATAGATTTCCCAAGAAAATCTCTTCTCTTTTTGCCAGTATTTGCATTTGAGACTTTAGTACACAGGTCCAAGATGGCACATAATGAGAACCCCTACACTCTTGAAACCTTTAGCATTTCTTGTCCTGTCTTTTCCTCCTTCAAAAGTTCAGACATGATTAGAAAGCAAACCAATTCTATTGCCAGCTCTTTTCTCCTTCCTTACTTCCCTTACTTTTCCTTTTTTCAAAATGTCCCCACTCTGAAAACCCTCCGGGACTGTAAGCCTTTCTTTCTCCATCATCATTATCAGATGCAGTATGGCTAGCAATCTCATTTTCTCAAGTTCAAGAGCAGTTCATTTGTAAAATAATTTAAAATACATTATTGATAGCAGATAATAACATATTAAAATTGCTTAATCTTCCTAAAGGAGTAAGTGATACGAAATCTTTACACCCTCTCACAAGTGAAAGAGAAGGACTTTCTAAGAAGAAGCAGCCGTTTTGTACCATGAACAATTATGTCCTTGCTTTAAGAGATGGCCTTCTCTGGGCCATCATGGATTCAGTCCTGCCACTTAAAACCTCAGCCTCCAAATGATCTCTCCCTATCTTCCCTTTAAGAAAGTTTTCATCAACATGTTTCTGCATTGGAGTTTTCTTTTATTTTTTTTCATTTATTTTTATTTTCCTTATTTTTTTATTTATTCTTTTATTTTTCTTTTTAAAAAATTTTTAAAGATTTTATTTATTTATTCATGAGAGACAGAGAGAGAGGCAGAGACACAGGCAGAGGGAGAAGCAGGCTCCACGCAGGGAGCCCGACATGGGACTCAATCCTGGGTCTCCAGGATCAGGCCCTGGGCTGAAGGCGGCGCTAAACCGCTGAACCACCCAGGCTGCCCTTGTTTTTCTTTTACATCTAAGAAAGATCGAATCACTTTTAAAGAATCTAATACTAGATAGCATCTATAAATGCTCCGCAAATTTTCTTTTACAAACCCTGAAACATTTCAATTGAAAGTATAACCCCTGAAGTAACTGCAGAGGAATATGTTGCTCTTACATTAAGGAAAGAATGAGGGATTCAGATTGAAATATGATATTTTATCACATAACACATAAGATCTCAGCATTAACTTTTAGTCCAAATGGCCCTTGTCCAATGCGTGTGTTTATATTGGCATCTCTTTTTGAATTTTTTTAATAAACAATTGACTTTTCACCATCACTTTTTCTTAACATCTAAAAAGGTTATGAGCCATAATAACATTGCTTATAATACATATGAAAAAAATTCTTTTTCCTATAATTTCATGACTATTGGATTTACAAAAAATCTTATAATTTCAAGAATATAAACTATAATATGATATAAGGTAAAAGATATACCAAACATTCAAATTATTTATATTTTCTCTCTTCAAAAAGGATATGTTTTTTAAAATGTTGCTAGAATGCCTTAAATATCATGGCCCCTTATATTTAAATTTATTGAACAAACTACTCAGTTTCCACTTTCTAATTTATTTTGTTCTGGGATGTCATTGAAAAGGATAGCTTAGTACTTAATAGTAATGGGAATGCCAAAGTCTTGGTCATACAATTTCAGGGTTTCTGATAGCAATTTCAAGTGATAACAGAGTCATGCATGAAATCATTCATGGCACAATAACTGAGAAACTAATTTATGCACCACAGCAACAATTTACCATGCACCAAATAAGGATCAGATCCAGTTAGACACATTGTTGTACTCTGATATTCACTACAATCCTGAAGGGTAGGAATTCTTGCTATGATTTTATAAAAGAAGGAAAAAACATAAATAAAGCAACTGCTTGAGGATACAGAGTTCCCAAGTTTCAGAGCAGTGATTTCAAGCTTAGTCTGCTGGCTCCCAAACCCATCTTCTTGCCACTAAACCAACCTGCCTCCTTATAAGTAAGAAAAATGTGCCCCTGAAACAGGTTTTTTTTTTAATTTCCCCCACAAAGGGATCTGCTTTAATTTTTTTATGACATAATTTCTGGAATAAATTAGAAAATAATGATATCTGGGATAATATTCCAGAATCCCAGTGAAACATTTTTAGTCTTTTCTTGGTGAAAATAGTTCTCATATGGTATATAAAGGTTTATACAAAAGGCATACAGTAAGGATGCCTGGGTGGCTTAGCGGTTAAGCATCTGCCTTCAGCCTGGGGTGTAATGCTGGAGTCCAGGATCAAGTCCCACATCAGGCTCCCTGCATAGAGCCTGCTTCTCTCTCTGCCTCTCTCGCCCTGTGTCTCTCACGAATAAACGAATAAATTTTTTTTTTTAAGGCATACTGTATGTATTGTTTTGCAACTTGACTTTTTTTGTTTAAAGTTGTTTTTGAGATTTGCCCATGTTAATAACAGTACCCTGGTTCATTGATTTTTTTTTTTCTTGAATTTTTGTACCTGTAGCTAAATTATCTTCAGAATCATTGTACCAGATTACACTCCCAGGAGCAGTGTATAGGAAATCTCAGTTTTCAACAGCCTTGCTGTGACAGACACTACTAGTTTTCTATCCAATTCCCCACTTAGTACCCTCCTCATAGAGCATGGATATCTTTGGGAGACAAACAGACAATTATATAGGTTCTATTTTAAAAGATTAGAGGCAATCTTTAAGCACAGAGAGCTTCGCCCCAAGAGGACTGGGCTTATTTGGAACAGACTATGGGTAAATTCAAGCCTATGGATTTTGTTGGAAAAAAGAAAAACATGATGATTTTGGTGACGAGTTTAGGGAAGACTGATAGCTCCATGTTAGTAACAAGCAAAATGGTAGATTAGCTAGACGTTTAATGAAGAGAAGCCGGGAAAGAAAAGCTAAGAAGCTAAGTTCTCTCCCAGAGCATGGTCAAGTCCCAAAGACTGGTTTTCAAGACTACCCCCACAAAAAAAGAAAAGCTAACTTGAATGGATTTAGACTGTGGAGTGATTTATGCTCTAGAGAATTTTTTCAAGGAAAAACAAAAGCAATTAGCTATCTTTTATTAAAGTTTACAAGCTGGGAACTTATAATGGCAAAGACAGATTAGTTTGAATCTTAGCATGAAGATCAAGGAAATACAGCCCAGCTAAAACCGCTGTCATCTCTGAGCAAGATGGATATCTGGGTGACTATATGCCCAAGGCTATGCCATCTGAGAGGAGACAGTAGAGACTGCACAGTAAAGTAGAAATAGAATTCATTGAAATAGTCCAGTCAAGTCACTAAGCAACTAAACAAGCAAAAACTACAATTAGCCCTAAGTTTTCAGGGGGATCAGTATCCACAGTTGTTATGTCAAGTTTTCAACAAAAAAAAATTGCAAGACATGCAAAGAAACAGGAAAGTGTGAACCATGCATGGGAAAACCAAAATAAAACAAAAGCCATAGAAACTACATTTGAAAGGGCATAAATGTTGAATTTAGCAAAGGCTTCGGAGCAGCTATTATAAATATGTTCAGAAAAATTAAAGGAAACCATCTGTAAAGAATAAAAGGCATGATGACAGTGTTTTATCAGATAGAAAATATCAATAAAGAGATATAACATAAAAAGAACTAAATAGAGTTTTGGATGTGAAAAGTAGAATAATGTCAAAAATAAAAACTAACTAGAGTGGCTAACTGGTACCTTTAGATTGATGGAAGAATCAATGAGTTTGAATATAGATCAATAGAGATTATGTAATCCGAAAAACAGATAGAACACAGAATGAAGAAAAATAAACAGCACCTCAAGGAAATGTGGGGTACTAAAAAGCAGAAATACCAGAAAACATTTTAAAGAGAAAGGAGGAAATTTTATTTTTGAAAAATGGCTACAATCTCCCAAATTTTATTAAAAGCATCATGTATCCAAGAAGCTTAATGAACTCCAATCAAGATGAATACAAAGAGATCCATGTCCAGACACATCATAGTCAAAAGGTTGAAAAACAAAGACTGAAGGAAAAATGTGAAAACAGCAAAGGAAAAATGACTTCCCAAGGATTTGGGATTTCCTATAAGACTAGCAGCTAACTTATCATCTAAAACAAAGGAGACTGAAGACAGTAGGATGACATATTCAAAGTGCTGAAAGAAAATTTTATAAATCAAAATTCTTATGTCAAGCAAAATTATCTTTCAAAAATGAGGATAAAAAAAGATATACCCATATACACAAAATTGATGTAATTTAACTTGTCTTACAGGGTATGCTAAAGGAAGTTGTTCAGGCTGAAGGCAAGTAATATTACTAATTCAAATCCACATGAAAAGACAGAGTATTGGTGAAAGTCATTATTTAAGTAAATATAAAAGTTATTATATTTGGAATTTTCTCCCTTTCTTTCTTATTTAAAAAGTTATATAAAACAATATGCAATTATTTTTGTTGCACTTACATAGTGATACCATATATTCACAAAAGAATTAGGTGGAGGCAAAGTTGCATTGGAGTGATAAAATGACACCAGATTATAAATCTACAGGAAGGTGAAGAGAATCAAAAATGATAAATGAGAAGGTTGAATACAAACTCTCTAAGTACATAATTATTCTCCTTTCTCTTCTTAGCTTCTTTAAAAGACTAAAATTACACAAAGTAATAATTATAATAATGTATTATTGTATATATACCATGTATAACAAGGTAAAACAATGGTAGCACAAAAAGAAGAGGGAATATAACATTTATTGGAGTCACATATTGGACGACATACAAAATATAAAACATTAAATAGCAAATGTAAATTCAAGCATCAGTACTAACATTAAGTGTGACTGGATTAAACAATCAGTTTAAAAACTGAAAGGCTGGAATTTTTTTATTCGAAAAAATTATTTAAATTCTAGTTAATTAGCACACAGAGCAATATGGTTTCAATGTACATTTCAATGACTCATTACTTACATACAGCACCCAGTGCTCATATAACAAGTGCCCTGTAAGGCTGGATTTTAAAAGAAAGAGCCAATTATATGTTGTCTACAAGAGACACACTTTAGTTTTAAAGATCTAATAATAGTTTGAAACCATTTGAAATAAAAGTTTGAAAAAATACCATACGAATAGCAACAATAAGACAGCTGGAGTAACAATGCTGCTACTGGGCAAATAGAAATATACACAAAAAATGGTACTAGAGATAAAAGACATTTTATAATGATAGAATTGTCAATCTGTCAGGTAGTGTATAATAATTATAACATTTGGAACACATACACACCTAACAACAGTATCCCAAAACACATGACATTAAATCTGATAGGATTAAAGAGAGAAATAGAATATTGAACAATAATAGTTTGAGACTTTAATACTCCACTTCTGATAATGGATAGAATAAATAAGCAGAAGATCAACAAAGATATAGAAGAGTTAGACAAAACTATAAATCAACTAGAGCTAATAAGAAGTCTCTGGAAACAGCAGAATAAACAGTCTTTTCGAAGACGTATGAAAATTTCCCAGGACAGATCATAGATGAGGTCATAAAATGAGAGTTGATACATTTAAAAGAATTGGAATCATATAAAGTATGTCTCCAACCAAAATGGAATGAATTTGGAAAATTTCCAACTGTGTTGATGTTAAACAATGCATTCCTAAATAACCAATAGGTTACTTGACTTATCAATAATAGGTCAAAGAAGAAATCACGAGACAGAAAAATACTATAAAATAAATGAAAATGAAAATACAAACCTTTGGGATGGGGCTAAAGCATGGTTCGAGGGAAACTTTTAACTATAAATGCTCATATTAAAAAAAAATATCTCAAGTCAAGGATCTAACTTCTACTTTAATACATTGGAAAAGGAAAGCAAACTAAGCTTGATGCCAGCTGAAGGAGGGAAATAGTAAATATTAAAGCAGAAATTAATTAGAGAATTAAAATGCAATAGAAAAAGTACCAGTGAAACAAAAAAAAATTGTCCATTTTGCTGATCTTTTCAAAGAACCAAGCCTGTAGGTGGACGACCAAGAAAAAGAGAATATTCAAATTACTAAAACCAGAAATGAAAGGGGGCACATTACTACTGATTTACAGAAATAAAATGGATTACAAGGGAATAGTGTAAAGAACTACATGCCAATAAGTTAAATAACTTAGATGAAATGGGAAAATTCCTAGAAAGATACAAACTACTAATATGACTCAAGAAAAAGTAGAAAATCTGAACAGACATATGACAAAGAGATTGGACTAGTATTTTAAAACTTCTCACAAAGAAAAGCAGACGCTCAGATGGCTTTTTTGGTGAATTCCACTAAACATTTAAAGAAGTAATACCTATTCTTCATAAACATTTCCAAAAAAATATATGAGGAGGGAGTATTTTCCAACTCATTCTATATGGCTAGAATTTTTGTGGTGTATTTGATAAGGAATTTTAATCAGAATATTTTTTTAAAACTCTTTTAGTTTAATAATAAAGATACAAATACCCTAAATTAAAAAATGAGAAAGGGATCTGAGTAGGCATTTCTCCTAAGAGGATACACAAATGGCCCATAAGTATATGAAGAGGCACTCAACACCATTAGCCTTTATGCAAATCAAAATCTCAACAAGATACCACCTTACATCCACTATGATGACTAAAATAAAAAACAGTTAAAAGACTATTGACAGTATCAAGAATATTGAGAAATTTGCACTCTCGTATATTACTGATAGAAATATAAAATGGTACAGCTGTTTTGGAAAACAGTCTAGAACCCTCTCAAAGGTTAAATATAAAGTTAACATATGACCCAACATATCCAGTCCTAGATATATCCTCCAGAGAAATGAAAACATATGTTCATACAAAATCTTATACATGAATATTCATAGAAGCATTATTAATAATAGCCAGTTGATAAATTCATTCAGTTGATGAATGTAATGTGCTTTGTTCACACAATGGAATATTATTTTCCAATAAAAAGTACTGAAGCTACAAGAAACAGAAAACAGGTTAGTAGTTGCCTGGGCCTGAGGGAGGCAGGAGAAAGTGGAATTGGGAGATTGACTACTAATGATACAAGAGTTTTAGGAGAGGAGTGGTGAAATATTCTGAAATTGATTGAAATGATGGTTGCACAACTGTGGAATTTATTAAAAAGTGTTGAATTATATTTTTAAACATGAATTGTATGGTGCATGAATTATATCTCAAGGCTGTTTTAAAAATGTTGAGGAAAGGGGCAGCCTGGGTGGCTCAGCAGTTTAGCACCTGCCTTCAGCCCAGGGTGTGATCCTGGAGACCCGGGATCGAGTCCCACGGCAGGCTCCCTGCATGGAGCCTGCTTCTCCCTCTGCCTGTGTCTCTGCCTCTCTCTTTCTGTGTCTCTCATGAATAAATAAATAAAATCTTAAAAAAAAAATGTTGAGGAAAGCCGATGCTAAAGCATATAGTACATTTTCAAGAATCATATGACTTTTTTTTTCTGTTTAGCATATATTGCTAGAAATTCATCTCATGACTTGTATACTGTAATAGAGTAGAAATGAGAAAAAATAAGGATCAAAAGAACCACATTTATGCTTCTTAGCTGGTAGTTTACATGATGAATTATGGAATGTTGATGGCTTCTTTCTCTTATAGATTTTCAGACACAGTGAAATGCTTCAGATTCAGAAGATCTTAGAGATCATCTAGTGTAGCACCACACCCACTCGCCCCCCCTTTTTTGAAGATTTTATTCATTTATTCATGAGAGATAGAGAGAGAGAGAGGCAGAGACACAGGCAGAGGGAGAAGCAGGCTCATGCTGGGAGCCCGATGTGGACCTCGATCCCAGGACCCTGGGATCACACACTGAGCCAAAGGCAGACGCCCAACCACTGAGCCACCCAGGTGTCCCCCACTCCCACTTTAAAGTAGATAAGGAAATGTATGAGGACTTCCTAGATAAAAATAGCTTATCTACAACCCTGTGTTGCTGAGCCTGAACTATAACCCAAGTCTTTTGCTTCCTAGATTGGAATTTCTTTAATTCAGATTATTGTAGTTGTGATACATCACATTTAACTCATTATCTGTGCTGGGCTTCATCCACATTCAAAATACGTATGTCTAAGAATCACAGCTTCACGCCTAACAACAGGATTTGGTCTTCACTCCTTTATTTTCTTATACAAGATTTCCTATTTGTCAATAAAACCACAGCATTCATTCATTCACACAGACATCCTTTTTTTTATAAAGCATTGTTGAACCCAAACTATACAACAATTTCTGTGCCCGAAATTACTATCTTTCCATGGGACCACAAATATGATTAAAATAGATACTTTGCATATAACCTGTGCTACTAAGGTGAAAAAAAAATACACAATAACAAGTGATAAACACAGTAAAGTGATATGGAAACATAGAGTAGGAAGCAACTAACTCTGTTTAAAAGTAAGACTAAAAAAAAAAATAATAATAAGACTATTCCTAACAGAGCTACCAGATGCGGAAGCAAAAAATATTTTCTAAGGAAAGGAAACAGTGTGTCCTAAAGGATAGAATCATATTAGAAATATAGCCCAAAAGGCAATACAGGGAGGAGAATGAGGAAGAACTTGGAGAGGAGCTACCAGTTTTAACTTTGTAATTAAAATACAACATCGAGGCATGCCTGTGTGGCTCAGTGGGTTAGGCATCTGACTCTTGATTTCAGCTCTGGTCAGGATCAGGGTCCTGGGATCAAGCCCAGTGTCAGGCCCTCATTCAGTGGGGAATCTGCTTAAGATTCTCTCCCTCTCCCTCTGCCCCTCCTCCTGCTCTCTCACTCTCTCAAATAAATAAATCTTAAAAAATAAAATATATAAGTAGAAAAAGGCACATATCTAAAGGTAGCCATTGGTGAATTTTCACACAGAGAGCAGGCCTATGTAGCCAACAGACAGAATAAAAAACTGAATGTTATCAACAACCCAGAAATCCTCCTCTGCCTCTCCAGATACTACCTCCCTGCAAAAGTAGCCACAATTGTATTAAAAGGCTTAAAAAGAGAATGAGACAATTAGTGTAGAAGATCAACCAAAATAGATTGGGATTAAAGAGTAGAGAAAAAAGAAATTAGCAAGCTATTGGAATACTCTAGGTAGGAGATAAGAATTACAAGTATTTTCAATAGGGATGAAGAGAATAAAAGAAATCAGAAATTTAAGGGCATGTTTCTCAAACTTGACTATACATGAGAATTATCTGGGAGCTTTAAACAGAGTATAAATCTAAAACCCACTGAATCTCTGGGTTTGAGTACCTGGAATAAGCATTTTCAGAGCCCTCTTCGTATGTTTTCTCAAATGCAAGAAAATGCAGGAACTACTGACTTAGAGACCATTCACAGGTTATGGGGATTAATTAACTGTAAGAAATGAAGAAGAGGGACAAGTCAATGGAACCAAGGAATTTCTTTTTTTAGCAGCTGGGAGAATAAAAACAAGAAATTCGTTGAGTTTTGGGTGACTCTGGAGCATAGGAAGTAAATAGATGGATGATAAGCTACTGAAATTACTAGTCTTGAATTAAGAATGGATTATGATAAAAATTTGGGAAATTTGAAATGTATCTCTATATGTCTGTGCTAGTTGATCCAATTTCATTGGCATGGATGATGGAAAAGTGACTACACTTTATTTTGAACTAAATGTGTATTCTTCTTTTTCAGAGTCTTAGGTGACTTAGAATAGTTTAGTAAATATGGATTTCTGTGACATCTTTGAACACAATTAATAACCATGGGTAATCTGAATTGATTTCTTCTTGCTATAGCAGTCCCTCATATTTTGAAATTTGAAATAGGTCATTGGAGAAAAATATCAATGTCACAGCAATCTTATACACATAGATATATTTTAACTTGAACCATTAGTGACCCTGTGTAAATTAATTAGTAGAATAGAACAGACGGCAGGTGTAACTACTGCTCCTTCATATGCTCTGATTTAGGATAGTAGCAACTCACTTTAGGAAAAAATTTCAGGGGCAGTTGCTTTCCTCAAAATATGAAAAGACAGGAATCCCTTGGTCTCTTTGGTATGTAACTTGGAGGATTCTTTCAAATTTACAAACATGCTTTGTCTAACTGCTTAGAATTAAACTAACTGAAATGAATACAATCACAAGAAAAAATATTGCAGCTGCTCCCAAATATTTTTTTAAGTTGGGTTAACATATTTGAAGAAGCTTGTAGGCCTCATCCCAGAGCTCTGCATTTGTTGATTTATAACAAAAAACTAAACATTGGAGAATCCAATCCTGACACACATTTATTACTAACCCAATAAAAACTCAAAAATAAGATCTGCTCTACCAGAGAATCATAAATCGGATAGGGTGGGTGGGTGCTCTGTCTACTGAGAGTGGATTCTCCAGTTTATGGTGTCCTCAGGTACCAAACGGTGTGAAGGAAACCTATCTTTGTAGGGGTGTTTTGTTTTGTTTTTGTTTTTTCACCGTTTCCCTTTCCCCTGATACTTACTGAGAGGAAGAATAAATAAACGAAGGAATAATATATGAACTGAGTGAAAACAGTGAGGCTCTGACCAACCAGATATTAATCCTGCTCCCTTCTCGAGTCTATTGACTCTGTTATTCTCACCTGTTGCAATTCAGACTGGTACCACTCTCTTCAACTTTTAGTGAGTTTTTTCCCAATTTAGTGTAATAGTTTGTCTGTGGTCAAACAGTTTTCAACTGAGAATGATCACCTGAGGGGATCGCTGGGTGGCTCAGCGGTTTAGCTCCTGCCTTTGGCCCAGGGCATGACCCTGGAGTCCCGGGATCGAGTCCCACATCAGGCTCCCTGCATGGAGCCTACTTCTCCCTCTGCCTGTGTCTCTGCCTCTCTCTCTGTGTCTCTCATGAATAAAAAAAAAATTAAAAAAAAAAAGAATGATCACTTGAAATTACAATTCAATCCCTATGGAAGTAAAGTATAATTAGAATATTTTCAAGATTTTTTTCTTTAAACAAAAACTTGTGGTTTTATTACTTGATAGAGATTTTCCATGTGTGTTAACATGGACATGAAATGTGTGTTCAGTAATAAAGTAATTAAGCTCAGTTGTGTTATACATATTAAGGTAAATGTCACCATTCCTAAATGACACTATCAGTATCAGTGTATTTCACTGAGTTCATTAATTCCTTATGTCTTATTAATGAAAATAAAAAAACTCCAGATAAAAATCGATCATATTTTGCCTCTCTTCTGCACTTCTCTAGCACCCTGTGCCTACTTCTAGCCTGATGCTTATCACCATGGCCTCCTTGCTGCCCAACTATATAGGGCATCCACACTGTGGCCCTTTGAGTAACTGCGTGTTCAACTCCCATGGGCATCACTCCCACAGGCTGCAATGAATTCAAATGTGCCCCTGGAGTTGTACGACGTGGTGGCCCTGCTTATGTCATCGAACCATAACTATGAACTTCCGTCTGTCCTGCTACGGAGAAAGCTACTTAAGGACAAGAATCATGTCATGTTCAATATTGCATCCCTGTCTCTAGCAAGCTGCCTGGCATATTGATAGTGCCAAGTAAGTGTGTGTTGTGCAAGTGAATAGGCAATTGCATTTGATTCGTGGAATAGTTCTCTAGAAAGTAGTCATGATGTAAGTGTAGCATGTGATTGACATGTCCCAATTATCCTTTGTTGTAAGACTAAAACTTAGTGGCTTAAAATAAGAACTATTTCATTATATCATGTGATTTTCATGAGCTAGAATTTAGGCAGAGTTCAGCTGGATGGCTTGTTAAATTCTACGTGACATCAACTGGGACCAGGCATAGCTGGTCTGGTCTGGAGCATCCCAGGCAACTTCATTGACACGTTTGGCTCCTGCACTGGGGTGGCTGAAATAGCTGGTGGCCAGGATTGCTTTCTCAGTGGGGAGCCCACTTCTCCCTCTCCCTCCCTCTGCCCCTCTGCCCACTTGTGCTTGCTCTCTCTCTCAAATAAATAAATAAAATCTTAAAAAAAAAAAAAACAAGTGCTATTAAAAATAAAGACACAAGCTACAAGGTTCAGTTCCCCTGCATTTTGTTGGTCAAGCAAGTAGCCAAGGCGGGCTGAGATTCCAAGGAAAGGGGATTAGATTTACCTATAAGACTTTTCCTTGGGAGAAAAGCAAAGGATTTTGACTATCTTTAATATCCCACAGATATTTGTATCCAACCTCTATTTTTTTAAGAAAGAGATTAACTAAATTGATAATTAATACTAGTAAAGTTTATGTGTTTCATGACTTCTACAAGCAGTGGCACCTCTTCCACCCAATGTCGTAAATCATCTGTATCTATAGCTGTATATTTGTAAAGTTTGGAGTATAAATAAGGAAAGAATCTTAGTAATTTTTGAGGTGATTTTCACCATTATAAATTTTCTTTACAAGTTTCCTGAAAATTAACTTAAAAGTTTAAAATATGGGGATCCCTGGGTGGCGCAGCGGTTTAGCGCCTGCCTTTGGCCCAGGGCGCGATCCTGGAGACCCGGGATCGAATCCCACATCAGGCTCCCGGTGCATGGAGCCTGCTTCTCCCTCTGCCTGTGTCTCTGCCTCTCTCTCTCTCTCTGTGACTATCATAAATAAATAAAAAATTTAAAAAAAAATTAAAAAAAAAAGTTTAAAATATGTTTTATGCATTCTGTTGAGTAATGCTGGAGACAGCACATTTCAGAAGTATTTTCATTAAAATTCTGGGGAAAATGTCAAAGATAATTTTCCACTGCCTATACATAGGGGTGCTGTTAAGAATATCTGATTTTTACATATTTCCTAGCTAAAAGTATTGTGGCCAATACTTCACAGAGTTGTGTGTGCTCTTGTTAGTTCATTTGTCTCTCTTTGAAGGGTTCACATATGACTTTCAGAGGTTAATCTTGCCCTGCCTATTTATTCCCCTAACACCATTCAGTGGTTCTGTGGTGGTCTTCTATCCAGGGGCTTATACTTGTTTGTTTTCTCAGTCTTCAGGGGAGAATATCAATCCTACCACAGCTCAGTTGCTAAAACCTGAACTCAACTGGCAACAGAATACAGCTGTTTCCAGCTACTTGGAAGGAAGTATATATTATCCCTTGCCACTGAATACCTTTAAAAGCTCAACTGAAAGAAATAATATTTGTGGAGGATGTCCTGGAAAACACCACCCTATCATCTAGAAATTCACTTCTCTTTCCGTTGGTTAAGTCAGACAAGTTAAAACTATCTGTCCTAGAATGCATCATATTGAATCATAGATTTCCCTATCACAAGACGCAATTTTATAAACTCCCTGCCACAAAATAAGAATGCTGAGTACATTATACAAAGTTCTCCCTATGCATATCAAATGATAAATTACTCTTTAATTTCACATAGTTGTTCACTCCTAAGTGACTAGTTTTTTGTATTGTGGACACCATGAATTGTGTGATTGGTCAGATTTCTTTCTTCTGTGAGCCAATAGCAAGTTTACAGGCAGTGACTCAACTCTACAAAGTGTTAAATGACTTCGTGGCATTAGATGATCTAATGGCATTTGGGTAACTCCAGGTCTCACTGAACTCTTGTAAACTTATTTTCCCTTTGCCCACTTTTTCTTAATTTTAAAAGCATGGATGATCTTGCTGTTTTAAATGAATCCATGACTTGCTTTAAACCATTTTGAGAACAATAACGGGGTACAAATCAATGAAAATTAACTGGGTGATGAGCAGTAAGGAAGGTATGTGATGTAATGAACCCTGGATGTCTTATACAAATGATGAATCACTGAACTCTTCCAATGAAACTAATAGTACATTATATGTTAATTAATTGAATTTATAAAATAAAATACCAAAATAAATTTTAAAAAATTTAAGTGAGCATGTGCAAGAGACCTATTGGTCAATTTTTCACTTATGCTGGGATAAGGTAGCTACTTCTAGATTTGCATTATTATTGCATTATTATTATATTATTGCATTATTATTATTTGCATTATTATAATTATAATAACAACATTATTATTATCATTACTATTTTTAAGTACTGTAAATAGATATAGCTACGCTTATGGAGGAGGACTCATGGAAAAGAGATACCTAATTCTATTATGCAATTATGTAGTCACAGAGGGTTAGCAACTTAGAGAGTAGGGAAGACACCTTATCCCATTCTCAAACCACAAACTTTACTATGCTACTGCTGATCTAGCAGAGGATGTGTCTGATTCTGCTGCTTGAGCCTGGGGCAAGGGATTCCTGGCACCTCAGCCTGGCACAAGGACTCTAACTCCCACAAAAACAATGCTCTGACTTGTAGCTGTATGTGGTAAAAATATTACTACCACTCTATATGGTATCTGTACAAGTATAAATATCTATTTTAGACACATAAGTATAATTTTTGAACTTAAGTGACTAATCATAATTTTGTGATGTTATTTCTATGAAAAATGTGTTCTAAGTTTTAAATAGCCTTAATAGCAAATTTTCTGAGCAAAATTTATGTGTCAGCTGGGGACTTCTGTTGCCTGTATTTGTGCTTGTATTGAACAGATCTTGGGGAGGTTAGAAAATGAATTTAGGCCACATCTTCGTTTAACACATAGAAGAAAGATAATATTTAAAAAGGTGCTTTTTACAATTAGTAAAGGAATTTACCCCCATGGTATTTTGCATGTGTGTTTCTTTATAAAACTATAAAATCTAAATCTTTATTTGTGAAGATTTTATTTTGGAGAGAGAGATCGAGGGCACATCCATGGTGGGGAAGGGTAGAAGGGGATGAGAATCTTTTTATTTTTAAGATTTTATTTATTTATTCATGAGACACACACACACACACAGATGTAGAGACATAGGCAGAAGGAGAAGCAGGCTCCATGCAGGAAGCCCGATGTGGGACTCCATCCTGGGACTCTGGGATCGCGCCCTGAGCCAAAGGCAGACGCTCAACTGCTGAGCCACCCATGCATCCCAGGAGATGAGAATCTTAAGCAGACTCCACGCTGAGTGTGGAGCCCAACCTGGGGCTCAGTCCTGGTACTCTGAGATCACAACCTGAACTAAAACCAAAAGTCAGACACCATCCAAGTGCCCCTCTAAATCTTTATTTGTAATTTTATTTTTACAGTATGCCAAATAAATATATAGAAACTGAATTAGAGGAGAATTGAAAAATATTTAAATATCACTTATTTAACAAATGTTCAGCTAGAAACTACTTGATGGTGAAGTTAATACTGCATAAAATTACACTGGGGACTATATTTAAACAAGTAAAAATAAGAAAATGAGAATGATCCTTAAAAATAAGATTCAAGGAAAAGTAGAAATTTCCAGAGAAATGACTCTTAGCTATGTCTATTTTGAATACAGAATGAAATCAAATTAATTTCTCTTCTTCATTTGCTAATCCTATTTATCTTGTGACAACTTCTTTGCCCCTCAAGGGATGAGAGTGGGTGTTTGGAAAGGTCCATAATAAACCCCCAAATGTAAGGCTCTCAAGAGGCATTGCAGTGAGCTTCTGGATATATTTGAGGAAGGTGTGTGTGTGTGTGTGTGTGTGTGTGTGTGTGTGTGTGAGAGAGAGAGAGAGAGAGAGAGAGAGAGAGAGGGAGGGAGGGAGGGAAGGAAAGAGGGAGAGAGCTGAGCAAACATTTATCTATTAATCTTATACTGACAGGGCATTATTCCAAGAAATCCAGAGCTAGAGAAGAGGAAAAGTGAGATAGAGAAGAAGGAGGGAAAACAAAAACCAGGATGTCTGCTACCAGGCTGACCACAGTGTCACAAAAGGCACAGCTGACTGCTTTGTCTGATGGGACATCTGAGAGGCCATATGCTGCATCTCAAAACAATCCATTATAGGAGGACTAGGGGTAAACCATTTATCTGGTGGTTCTTTCCAGTATCATATCTCTTATTGGTCAGGCCCCATGGAGTGTTATCACCCCTGAAACTTTGCCTTGTATTACTGGGCGACTGTAGGCAGGTCCTGGTGACAGCTGCGTGTGAGGAGCTTCTCACTGGGTGGCAGCAGACATAACAGGGTCTTTGTGACCGTGAAGGATGCTGTGAGCAATCTCTAGGGTCACACTCATGAGGAAGTGGGCAGGGCTGAGCTGAGCTGGGGTGGTGCATAAACTGAGGTTAGTACACATTTCTCATGATCTCTACCCATAAATTTTGCATAGCCACCAATGATGATACCATTTGTTTTCTGCTTACTATATAGTTCCAGGTTTTATTCTAAGCATTTGATTTACATGAGCTCTTCTAATACTCAAACACATGTAAGAAAGTCACTTATTATTTCTATTTAATAGAGAAGTAAACTGAGGCAGAGAGGGTACAAGTAGAATGGGGAGGAGCTGCCTAATAAATCTTGATCACAAAACATCTAAGTCTTACTTTAAGCTGGATAAAACCAATTAAATCCACTGAATGAGGAATGTGCTTTAATTTTATTACTTTCCAAAGAGTTGACTTCAGTAGTTTCAGGTTTCATAACAACTTTATGGATAACAATTAATTTATAAGGACAATTTCTAGTTGAGTAGCTTTTTAAGGAGTGCTACAATCAGTGTCTTCTTGGCCAGAACCTTTTATATGTACTCTTCTCTTCAAATGTCTTCCTTTTGATGATTTCATTGCAGTGTAATATCTCCTTCAGAAGGGAAAAGGAAAAAAGAAGAAATTCAGTGAGCATTTGTGCATTATCAGATCCCCGGAAATGGTTAGATGTAAAAAAAGTGGTCTAAATAAAATATTCAGGAAATCTAAAGTCTTTATTTAGTGATCATCTTCTATTGCCACAAATAACTGAGTGTTGATAGCATAAAAGAATCCTTTAGCAGGATGAGTTTGAAATACTGAAATGAAAATTACTGCACTCTGATCATTCATTAGTCAGTTTTCAAAGAATGGGCTACTGTGGATAACTTAGCAGCCAACTCAAAAAAAAAAAAATGCCATAAGCAGAGCCGATTATTTTACTGTCATTCAATTGATGAATAAAGTGGATGTAGGCTTGGTGTTATGATTAATAAGTCACTTGGTTATGTATTATGTGCACAAAGAAAATTCCACGTCTTGACCTTGAGAGAAAATAGTCTTGTAATTTGGGGGGTAGTCTTAATGTAATTATTACCATCTGGGCCTTTCACTGAGGCCCCCCCCCCCATTTCTAACACTGTTAGCAGCAATATCCTTGATTCTGTTATTGAGGATCCCTTGGAATAATAGTGACCTCAGAGGAATGATTAATGACTCCTAATCAGAGAATGGGGGACAGGCTTCCAAGCACCAATTTGAACACTGAATATAATTAGCATATTCACTTTTCAGAAGCCACTTTTTTGTTATAGTTTGTGCTGTAGTGCTTTGACTGAAACTGCTAAGTGATTATTTCACATCCCTTTATTTATTGTAGTGACCTCTAATACTAAGCATGCTTTTAATTTTGGGAGAAGACTGCCTGTTGTGTGACTTCTTAGGGTCTATGCTTTTGATGTTGGATAGTTTGTCCTCAGTAATAGTCTAATTATCCCTCTGGAGGAGATGTTTTGTTTTCAAAGGGGATTATTCATGGCTTAAATCGGATACCCCAAAGCTGCCAAGTAATAAAAGAGATGGTTGAGATTCTAAATCTTCTTGCCTAACTACTAACTAAAAGCCAGAAGTGTTGGTATTATTTTGGTGACCACACAATTGCATTCTTCTTGCAAAACTGCATAATTGAAGGGGTGGGGTCTGGTTTGCATTCTATCTAAATGGACTTTTATAGTTCCTAGGAAGCTGGAAATCTCCTTCATTTTTAACATCTCTTTCCACAATAGGTTCATCCTTTTTTCACTTAAGTCATTGAAAACCATCAGTGCTCAGGTTTTTTTCAATTCAAAGTGATGAATACCCTTAATATCTTTTTATGCTGAAATATGTTCCAATATAATCCTCTATTGTTGCTCTGTTATTTTTTTGTTCAGTCTTAATGTGCCAAATTATTTAGTTCCAACTTTATTTCTTAATAAGTAATAAATAACATTTCATTGGTGAGCAAATGCATGAAACATCTGTTTTGGTGAGTTGGAAATTTCCCACCTTGTGGGAAACATTTCAGGGCATTTCTCTTCCCTATATTGAACAGTTCTTGATGCCTGCATGCAGCGTCTGTCCTCACTCCCTTTCCCCCACCTAGAATGAACATAAGATGGGAACGAAAAGAAAAATCAAACAATGAATCTTGAAGACCAGAAGTAAATATCTGAGCCAAAAAATCTGAGTCAGAGATAGCACTAAAATAGTTACAGTTACGGAATGAGGAATTAAAGAGAAAATGGCAAATATAACAAAGTCCCCTAGACAGTCTGCCACAGCACCATGATGGAAAGTCCTGCCAGTTTCTAATTCTCTCCCCTAAACCATTCCATATGGATGTCTAGCCTGTTCTCAAAGGAGGCAGATTTTCATACCTGCCTTAATGAGCATTTCTGGGCCACCCTTATCTCCCTGTTCTGTCCAAACTCAGAGCCCACTGCCACCACTACAGTTTAGTCACTCTTCTTTTTTTCCAAGTGAAAGAAACAATAATCACTATTTATGATAGAATACGTTCTTTCCAGCCCAGGGCGGTGACTTAATTATCTCTCAAATACTTTCCAATCAGGGTCTACTAACATTCAAATATAATATTGCTAGGCCATATGGGCTGGGTCTCTGTACAGCCAACATAACTGTCATCGTGCAGCAAATTATAATGTAAAATTATGTGACTTCCAATCTTAGTCAAATACAGATAAAAAATCCTTCAGGCTTTATGCCACCTTCCCCATTAGCAATATCTCTCTATTTTACCCTTTATTCCTAAAATGTAGGAAAATTCTTTCTTATAGTTGTATTTCAAGTGGCTCAGATATCCCTGCCCAAACAAATAACTCTAGACTTATTTTCTTTACAAATTCCCCCTCTTTAGTGCCCGTTTGCTTCATTTTTTACCTTGTTTTGGCTCATTTTCATTGCCACTTTTCCCTAAAACTTCTTAAAATCTTGAATTTTCTGTCCTTTAATATTTTTGATGTCTTATTAAAGCCTAAACTGACTATGGTCTCTTTCATGCCACTCTGCAGTGAGTACTACCTGAATTCTAAAAACAAAATAATTTTCCATTTCTAAATTCATATTTCATTCAAATTTTGGAAATTTTTCTTTACTTTCTATTAATAAGTAGATAATTATCAATTACTGGCCAAAAATCAAAAAGGAAATTTTGTCTACACTTAGAAAAACTTCTATACAAGTTATAGTGAAAATAACCTGTTCCCACCCAATTAATTGCCTCACACTGGAAAATGTCACACACATTTGACTTTTAGGAAGGGGCCACTGCCCAACTGCCATGCCCAAGAGTGAGCGTGGCTTTAAGATAGCTGGCAGAAACTTGAAAGAATGAACAGGACAGACATAAATGCTTGTCTCCTAGGAATTAACACAAGGTCCATATGTCCTATTACTATCCATAGTATGAAGGTAGTTTGTGAGTAATAAAGTTATAGAAGTTCTAAATTCTTCTCCTTTTCTTTTTTTGGTAATATTTTATAATGATAATTATAATTGCTATTATTACTGTTAACAGTTTGGTGTAATAGAAGAGGTTTGGGAGCCAAGACAGGCTTGGGTTTGAACTACAACTCGACCATTGTGTGGTCTTGGACAAGTGGGTTGGCTCCTCTAAGTCCTAGTGGCCTTATCTTTGAAACAGCAGATAAGAAAACCTACTTCTTGTGAGGATATACCTGTATATTTAAAGTACTATTCTACTGTCTGACACATAACATTTCAAAGTTCTTTTATGAAAATTATAAATACCTCATCTACTACAAAAAAGTATCTTAAGACATAAAAGAAAGAAGTGACTTAGCAATATCAAATCAGAGTTCGAGAATGAGAAGACCCTTGGAACCACTGAATACAAAGCTTTCTTCCAGTTTTATGAACAACAGGAATTACCATTAATGTCTTTAGAACCTTCAGATTACCAGGAAGACAAGGTGTCTGAGACATTTCTATAGGCCCATAAACTGTGTAGAAGGTAGCTCTCAGGCAGGGTTATGGGTGCTCTACAAGATTGATATCAACCTAGTTGGAAAATCCTACCCACCCAATCTCCTTACTTTAGAGATATGAGGAATCTGGATCTCAGAATTTATGACAACCAGTTGGTGGTGCTGCTGAGAACTAAAAACTAGTTTGCTTCCCAGTTGAATGCTCTTTCCATATGGAGTTATTTTGAGTCAACTAGAAAATCTGCAAGAACATCAAAATAATGTTCTTTCTTCCTCTGACCTCAGTAATAACTGGTTAAGGTTTTAGAATGCTTTGGAGCAAATCTTCAAAGCAGTTGCAAGCCCTCAATGTTCCAGAATAGATATTTTAAGTTCTTCAAGGAAAAATTCCTGATAAAGACCTTTTCCCCAGTAACTAAAAAGGCTTCCAGCTCTTTTGTTACAAAGTGGCTATTGACATCTCAAATACAAAATGATCTCCTTTGAAGTAGCAGGAGGGAATGAACAGAACTCTAGAATGGACATCAAAAAAACTCCTTGATCCTAGTTATAACTCTCAAGTCTACCTTTTATGTGGCATGAGGTAAACTTTAGATATCTCTGAATTTGAAGTTATTTTTGGCTCTTCTTTTTTCTCACACATTCTATACTTAGTCCAGCAGCAAAACTCGATGGTGCTATCTTTAAAATATCTCCAGAATCTGACCACTACTCATCACTTCCACTATTACCTCCTTCATCCAAGCTGCCATCATTTCTTCTCTGGACATTTAAAGAAATCTAACGAGTCTGCCTGTTTTTATCCTTTTCTCCTCAGCACATTAATTAGTAAGGATAATCTCAGAGTTTGGTTTTTTTTTTTCTTTCATAATCTCAGAGTTTGTTAACCAAACTCCCATAATGGATCTGTCCCTTGTTTAGCAATATTATTTTGTTCCTAAAAACCCTGCTACTAAGTGAAACCATGCTGTCTTATAAGAAAGAGTGTTTTCATTAATTTTAATAGAAAAAATATGATGAATTTCATTGTAGCCCAACTACACACAAAATGCGTAAAGAGGGTAACTGTTTTAGTTGAACAATAAGAATATTATTCAATTGTCATTAACACTGCGTAAGCAATTAACATCAAATTGAAAATAAATTGTGCATAAAATGTAATGACACAAAAGTTTATTGTACTCAACAAAGGAGGAAAAGACTTGATGGTGGATGCTGGTTGGTGGAGGAGTGTTGAAGACGGTTGTTCTTTGGAACAATTTTTTTGCTAATGTTTTCAACAATTTGAAGGATCATGGTTATTTTGCACTCAAAGTACACTTAAAGTTATAGCATAGAAATATATCTTTAGTCAAAATAATAGCTAAAGATGAGAGAACTTGGAAAGATGAAATAGTCTATTTAGTACATAGAGAATGAAAAGTCATAAAAAATGTTATCTCTTCATCCTTTTAACTAGGCATATTTAGGCAAAATAAAATCTTTAGTTTATCCAAATATGGTGCACAGTTCAAATTTGTTCCATCTGATGTTTGATGACTAATAACTGTTGAGTCACATAAAATAGCTTGTTTTTGTCAAAAACAGCAATGTCAAAATATCATTTCTTATGCTTATCTGTTTTCTGTGCTTTAGGAAATAAAAATCACGGGGCAGCCCGGGTGGCTCAGCAGTTCAGCGCCACCTTGGGCCCAGAGCCTAATCCTGAGGACCCGGGATCGAGTCCCATGTCGGGCTCCCTGCATGGAGCCTGCTTCTCCCTCTGCTTGTGTCTCTGCCCCCTGCCCCTCTCTCTGTGTCTCTCATGAATAAATAAAATCTTTTTTAAAAAAGGAAATAAAAATCACTATATCAAAAAAAGAGAGTTGTTTAGAAATAGGACTTTTCAAGAGTCATTATGGCAAAGAATGGTCAACTGAACAAACATTGTATATGGTAAATCTGGGCTTACTGCTCTTTTATTAAGATTCCCAATACTTTGTATGGAAATGTAAAACATTGCTGGCTCATTTATAACCCAGGAATCAGAAGTCAGAGAAGGATATTCACCTAATATATTTCACAATTAATCCAACATGCATGTTTTTAAGTACCTGTTACATAACAGGTACCCTGTAGAACAGACAAACCAGAAAAGAAAACAGTTATCCTCACTCTCAAGGAGTCCTTAGACTAGGGAAGGGGAGAGCAGATACACACACTCCATTATAATGTTACGAGTGCTATAAAATGAGTGTTCTGTATATCCTTGCCAACACTTGTTATGTCTTATTTTATTTTAGCCATTCTAACAGGTGTGAGGTGATATCTCATTGCAGTTTTGATTTGCATTTCCCTCTTAATGAGTGATGTTTAGCATCTTTTCACGTGCTTGTTGGTCATTTGTATGTCCTCTTTGGAAAAATGTCTGGTTAGATCCTCTGTCCATTTTTTAAATAATATTTTACTTACTTATTTGGGGGGGGGGGATGTTGTGGGGGAGAGAGCACATTAGCCCGGGATTGAGTCCCATGTTGGGCTCCCTGCATGGAGCCTGCTTCTCCCTCTACCTGTGTCTCTGCCTCTTTCTTTCTCCCTCTCTCCCCTCTGTGTCTCTCATGAATAAATAAATAAAATCTTTTTTAAAAAATAAATAAATCTGTAGATTGCTTTGGGTAGTTTG
Source organism: Vulpes lagopus (assembly GCF_018345385.1). NCBI lineage: Eukaryota > Metazoa > Chordata > Mammalia > Carnivora > Canidae > Vulpes > Vulpes lagopus. The sequence goes on from NC_054844.1 coordinate 34,860,085, forward strand.
GACATTTTAATAATATTGGTTCTTCCAGTTCATAAGCATGGAATATCTTTCCGTTTGTTAGTGTCAATTTCTATTTCTTTCACCAACATTTTATAGTTTTTGGAGCACAGGTTTTTCACATCCTTGGTTAAATTTTTTCCTATGTATTTTATTCTTGTTGGTGCAGTTGTAAGTTTGTTTTTTTAATTTCTCTTTCTACTACTTCATTATTAGTGTAAATAAATTCAACAGATTTCTGTATATTAATTTCATATCTTGTGACTTTATTGAATTCATTTATTAGTTTTAGTAGTTTTTTGGTGATATCTTTAGGGTTTTCTACATATATATTATTATTTTTTAATAATAAATTTATTTTTTACTGGTGTCCAATTTGCCAACATACAGAATAACACCCAGTGCTCATCTCGTCAAGTGCCCCCCTCAGTGCCCGTCACCCATTCACCCCGAACCCCCGCCCTCCTCCCCTTCCTCTACCCCTAGTTCATTTCCCAGAGTTAGGAGTCTTTATGTTCTGTCTCCCTTTCTGATATTTCCTACCCATTTCTTCTCCCTTCCCTTCTATTCCCTTTCACTATTATTTATATTCCCCAAATGAATGAGAACATATAATGTTTGTCCTTCTCCGATTGACTTATTTCACTCAGCATAATACCCTCCAGTTCCATCCACATTGATGAAATTATTTTTTTAAAGATTTATTTATTTATTTATTTATTTATTTATTCATGAGAGACAGAGACAGAGAGAGAGGCAGAGACACAGGCAGAGGGAGAAGCAGGCTCCATTCAGGGACCCTGATGTGGGATTTGATCCCAGGTCTCCAGGATCAAAGCCCTGGGCCGAAGGCAGGTGCTAAACCACTGAGCCACCTAGGGATCCCTACATATAATATTAAACCATCTGCAAATAGTGAAAGTTTTATTTCTTTGTTACCAATTTGGATGTCTTTTGTTTCTTTCTCTTGTCTAATTGCTATGGCTAGGAGTTCCAGTGCTATGTTGAATAGAAGCAATGAAAATGGACATCTTATCTTTTTCCTGATCTTTGAGGAAAAGCTCTCAGTATTTTGCCATTGAATATAATGTCAGCTGTGGGTTTTTTATATATAGACTTTATTATGTTGAGGTATGTTCCATATAAACCTACCTTTTGAGAGTTTTTATCATGAATGGATATTTTACTTTATCAAATGCTTTTTCTGCATCTGTTGAGATGATCATATGGTTTTTATCCTTTCTTTGGTTAATGTGATATACCCTTGGATTCCTGAAATATAAACCCCACCTGATCATGGTGAATATTTTTTTAATGTCATATTGGATTCAGTTTGCTAATATTTTGTTGAGGATTTTTGTATCTATGTTCATCAGAGATATTGGCCTGTAGTCTTTTTAAAATTTTTTGTAGTGTCTTTATTTGGTTTTGATATTAGGGTAGTGCTGGTCTCAGAATAAATTTGGAAGCTTTCCTTCCCTTTCTATTTTTTGGAACAGTTTCCAATAGTTTGGGAAAAGGACCCTTTGTGCATTGTTAGTAGGAATGCAAATTGGTACAATTACTGTAGAAAACAGTATGAAAGTTCTGTGAGAAAGTGAAAATATAATTACCACATGATCCAGTAATTCTGCTACTGGGTATTTACTCAAAGAAAAAAGAAACAGCAATTTGAAAAGATCCATACACTATATTTATTGCAGCATTATTTACAATAGCCCAGATATGGAAGCAAACCAAGCATCCATCCATAAGTGAATGGATAAAGAAGATGTGGAATGTACACACACACACACACACACACACACACACACACACAGGAATATTACTCAACCATGAAAAAGAATGAAATCTGGCCATTTGAAACAAGATGAATGGACTTAGAGGGTGTAATGCTAAGTGAAATAGGTTGGACGAAGAAAAACAAATACCGTGGGTTCACTCACATGTGGAATTTAGGAAACAAAACAAGTGAATAAAAAAAAAAAAGCAGACTCATAAATATAGAGAAACTGGTGGTTGCCAGAGGGAGGAAGTGAGGAGATGGGTGAAGTAGATAAAGAAGATTAAGAGCATACACATGGTGATGAGCACTGATAATGGATAGAATTGTTGAATTATTATACTGTATAATAACACTGCATGTTAATTATACCTCAATAAAAAAAAAAGTGCAGAGTGCTCTGGGAGCAGATAGGAGAGAGCCACTAATTCTCCTGGAGTAGAGTGAAATTTTCAAGGAGTAACACAGAAGGAGAAACATCTTATGATGAATTTTGAAAGGGAAAATTCCTGAAAATAGAGGTGGAGGTGGGACTATGGGTAGTCCAGGCAGAAAGATAGTTATCTAAAATGGCATAGAGTCATTAAAAAGAATCTTTTCCTCAAGAAGTAGCACCTCTCCATTTACGAGCTTTCATCAATGTTGATTGTGCTTTGTTTCATATTTAGGCAACAAAATCTACTGAAAGGTTTAATGATGGGGAAAATGATCTCACCATCTCTACCCAGAAGGATGTTATGAAAATGTCATTTGCTACTCGAGTTATCTATGGCAACAAAATAATTCACCTAAAACTTGAAGGCATAGAGCAACAGCCATTTTACTATGCTCATGTATTATATAGGGCAGGAATTTGAAGAATAGCAGAGAGGGCTTGACTCTCTTTCATGATATCCAGGCACTGAACTGGGCATATTGGAAAGCTGGGCTGACTTAAATGGCTGGGAATCATCTGGAGGCTTCTTCACTCAGATGTGTAGCACCAAGGCAGAGATAATTTGAGAGCTGTGTTCAACCAGAGCACCCATACGTGAATTGTCTAGGTTGGCTAGGCTTCTCCCAGTACAGAAGCTGTGTTCAAAAAGGGAGTGTCCTAAGAGGAAACATCCCCCAAAATACGCATTCCAAAGAACCAAAAGGAAGCTGTATGGTTTTTACTGAATGAGCCTCAGATGTCACCAAATGTCACTTTCTCCATCTTTTGTTAGTTGATATAGTCCCAACTGAAATAAAACAGTCATATACCCCATCTTTCCATGGCAGGAGTGTTAAAGAATCTGTAACCATTTATTTAAATCTCCACATTTGGCATATTACAAAATGCTTAATAACTATACTACATTATTTTCTCTGTAAGTTATAATGGGAGAAATTTCTTTCTGGTGTAACTGTCAGGTAAAATCTTTCTTCTTTTGAGTAATTGGTATATTCTTATTTTATGGTCACTAGAATCATGTACTTGTATTTCCATCTTAAGTTTGGTGACTTGGAATATTTTTATGTTGTTACATAAAATATTTCTAAAGAAGACACAGAGTAAACTGAACTCTGTTTGTAGGTGACTATACTTTGAGTTTTATATGCACGTAGAGCAAGGGGCAGAGGATGAAGATGTGAAGATAGCCAGGGGTCAGGTCAGAAAAGCCATAAATCTCCTGCTGGGGACTGATCCACTTTTTGTTATCTAAGTTAACCTTTATATTTATCGTGTGGTGTAGGCATTAACATTTAAATTTCATAAAGATAATAATCAGGTTAAATTACCTTTTGACTTTAAAGTTCAAGAACAAAAAAAAAAATAAAGTTCAAGAACAGTATGATGGAATTGCAACTACATAATTTTGATCTTTCATTTCATTATAACATTGTAATTTAAGCACTAGCTTTTACAAAAGTTCCTACTGAAGCATAGACTAGTGTTTCTAAAACTACATGTGGTAAAGAACCCATTTTATTTTTTCATTTTCAATTTGCCAATTACTGACATTCCATACAAAGAAATTAAAAGAAAATGAAGAAAAGATCTATAAAACACAAGCCAAATTTTTATTAGATTCAATAGGTGTAAAATTCCTTTGTCAAATTACTATGAAGTTTCTAAATGCTTTCCTTTAATTTCTTTACTTCGATCACCAACAGTTTTTGGACCACCACCTTTGTCTACCCACAAACTCTGAGTAACACTGACCTAAAGGACTAGATTTATGTGGAAGGAATATTTTTCATGCCTTGATGTCTCCCCCAAAACTTAGTTACTAGTCTGCCCTGGGTGGTCATCTCAGTCAGCATTTTTAGCTTTTTTTTTTTTTTTTTTTCCTTTGGAGTTGCATACAACTTTCTTTCAGTGATTTATGCAGAAGAGTCAGCTTACTCCCAATTGCCTGGGGGATTGTTAGTGCCTTGCCCATTGTTTAGCCTCAGCCAGTGTTCAAAGACCAGACCAGAGAAAGTCTTCTGATGATTAAGCAATGGCACATGCATGCTATGTTTATAATTTACAGGCAGCCTTTGCCTTCCCATAGAGTTCTTGCTTGTATTGAAAGGTAAAGAGAAACTGGATCTATTTGAATGCTGTCTGTATATAGGATGGAAAGTAGAAAGTGGCTGTATATTGACGCTGTATTTGTGTTTGCCAAAAAAGCACTCTAAAAATATCATGTGTCTATAGAAAATGTGTGTAGATTAAGAATTTTTCTTTGCCTAGCTTGGCTGAAATTCTGTTAGAATTTTGTGGTAGACTGTATGCTACATGAGTACTTTCTAAGCTTCTTTTCCAAGAAAAAGAATGCAGTTTCAATTTAATATCAGAAGAATTTGCCAGTCTCAGATGCCTCATGAGGTTTGGCAACATCAGATTGGCATAACATTTTCCAAAGTGAATTTAAAGGGATTAGAGTTTGCTTTTCCTAATTCTTATCCTGCAGCAGATGATTTCTCAGAATAAGGCATTGTAGAGAAAACATGGTAGGCCTGCCCAGCTAACACAAGTAGATTATTACCTTGGTTAATGTGTTAGTATCCCTAAATGCAGTTGTTAACCTTTAGTGTACATTGAAAGCACTGAAGGAGCTTTTTTAAAATGCAGATTCCTGGACCTAATCTAGATCTAAATTCATTATTCTGGATTAGCACCTAGGCATGGATACTTTTTAAAAGCTTACATAATACTTCTGCTGGTCATCAAGATTGAGAATCACTGCCCTAAACTAAAGGATTCCATGATGGGTGAGTCAATATTATTGAGGTCAAATTCTATTCTCATTATGTTGCAGAAAAATTTTGCTTCAATAATTCATGAAAATAATGTATGCGCTTACTACCTTTATTGCTATATGTAGAAACCCAATCAATTTGAGAAAAATATGACAAATAACTAAAAATAATTTGTTGCATACTGATATAGATTAATGATATTTCCCCAGTTTATCCTCACAATGTTACAGAAGTCAGCTTATTATTTTGGTTTTTGAATTCTAGACACCGAGGTACAAATAGCTTATGAAAATTATTTATGGTCCTAACTAAAAAAAAAAAAAAAGGCAGAGCCTGGGCATTTTGGTTTGAGGTCTTATATCTTTATTTTTATTGAATACTTAACATTTTAAAGTCAATGTCTTCTCCCCACTGATACTTTTGGCGCAATATATGTCTCTACTCTTCCACAGGTCACCTTTCCCCCCCAACACCTCTGGATTCTAAATTACAATGTAAAATCAATCCCTTGCCAGGTTTTGAATTATCCATAATCTATATTCCTGGTCTATTCTCAAAATTAGCTCTTTCTCCCACTGTTTCCCATTTGAATTTGTCATCTTTGAGTTATCCTTGGCTTAGAAACATAGTTTCAGGGCTCAACTTCTTGGTTCTTGAACTTTATTTGTGTTTGGACCTGACCTCTTGCCTTGGGAGAACCACTCTATAACATATGCATAACACACCAATCCCATCCTTAACCTCATTTGCTCCCCAAGTGAAAACAGATATAAGGCAGCTGAAATCTCACTATTTAGAAGATCCTATTTCATATTCTAAATGAGATTTCCATTTTATAAAAGCACAGACTCAAATGGAATAAGGTAACTATTGATGACAAAGCTGAAAATATAATGTTCTGTGTTATGTTTCCATTAATTTCTACTCCTGCATAGGGTACTTGCAAATACTGAAAACGTAGCATGTTTTATCTCTGTCTTCCAGAGTTAATAGGGTGTGGGGTTTCATGTGCTAATCCATTTGTGAATGTGGTGTTTATGAGGGTCACATAGCAGATTAAAATTACCTTAAAAACCCTCTAGTATCCCAAGAAGCAAAGACACGTCTATGGTTGCTAACTAGGACAACAACTCTGCCTTACAAATGCACATCACTGGTCACAATTAAAGCAAGGAAATGTGGTTAAGTTAGCACAACTAATTGCCATTACTCGGAAGACATAACCAAAACCAAGACACTTCGTCTTGCCAACGCACTTTGCCAAAAGATAAGGTTTATGTATTTAGTCAGTTTTTGGCAAGAAATCTGCCTGCCTTCTTTCCTTCTTTCCTGCCTTCCTCCCTTCCTCCCTCATTCCATCCCTTCCTCTTTCCCTCTCTCCCTCTCTTCCTTCTTTTCACTCTCCCTCTTTCATAACATGTATCAAAATTCTTCTCTTCTTTTTTTTCAATTTGAGTATAGTGGACACATAATGTTAGGTTAGCTTTAGGGATACAATTTAGTGGCTTGACAGGTTTATACGTTATGCTATGTTCACAAGTGTAGCTCTCATCTGTCCTATTACGTTGCTATTATATCACTGATTCCTTATGCTGTGCCTTTTATTTTCTGACTTACCCATTCCATAACTGGAAGCCTGTATCTCCTGTCTTTTCTTTACTCATTTTGCCCAACCACCAACACCTCTCCCCTCTGGCAATCATCAGTTGTTTTCTGTATTTATAGATTCAATTCTCCTTCTTGTTTATTTATTCATTTGGGTTTTCTACTCTTTTTTTGTTCCACTCATAAGTGGAATCACATGTATTTATCTTTCTCAGTCTGACTTACTCCATTTAGAATAATACCCTCTAGGTCCATCCATGTTGTCTCAAATGTACAATCTCATCCTTTTTTATGGCTGTGCAATATTCCATTGTTCGTATGTATCACATTTTCCTTTATCCATTTGTCTATTGTTGGACAATTAGGACGATTCCATATCTTGGCTATTGTAAATAATGCTGCAATAAACATAGGGGTGCATATATCTTTTCAAATTAGTGTTTTCATTTTTGGGGGTAAATACCCAATGTTAGAATTATTAGATCATACTCTTGAATATTATATGATCAGAATACATGTAGTAGGATATTGTATCATATTCCTCCATACTGTTTCCCACAGTGGCTGTGCCAATTTAGGTTCCCATTGATAGAGCATAAGGATTTCTTTCTTTTTTTTTTTTAATGTCTTTGCCAACACTTACCATTTCTTATCATTTTGATTTTAGCCATTCTAACAGGTGTGAGGTGATATCTCATTGTGGTTTTGATTTGCATTTCTAACGATGAGTGATGTTGAGCATCTTTTCATGTATCTGTTGGTCATCTGTAGCTCTTCTTTGGAAAAAAAAATGTCTATTCAGGTCCTCTGCCCTTTTTAAAATCAGATTGTTGTTTTGATGTTGAGTGTATTTTGGATATTAATCACTTATATATCATTTGATATATTTGGAAGAAGATACTCATCTTCTTTTATTCAGTAGGTGGTCTTTTTATTTTGTTGATGGTTTCCTTTGCTGTGCAAAGGCTTTTACCTTGATGCTGTCCCAATAGTTTAACTTTGCTTTTGTTTCCCTTGCTTTGGGAGACATATTTAGAAAAATGTTGCTACATCCAACCTCAGAGAAATTATTGCCTATCTTCTTTTCTAGGATTTATATGGTTTCAGATCTCACATTTCAGTCTTTAATCTATTTTGAGTTTATTCCTGTATGGAGTTAGGAAATGGTCCAGTTTTCCTGGCACCACTTATTGGAAAGATTATCTTTGCCCCATTGTATATTTTTGCCTTCTTTTCATAGATTAATTTACCATATAAATACAGTTTTATTTCTGGAGTCTCTATTCTGTTTTCTTGATCTATGTGTCTGTTTTTGTGTCAGTACCATACTGTTTTGATTACAATAGCTTTGTAGTAGATCTTGAAATCTGAGAATGTGATACCAATACCTTCAACTTAGGTCTTCATTGTCAGGATTGCTTTGGCTATTCAGGGCCTTCTGTGATCCTATATAAATTTTAATATTATTTATCCTAGTTTTGTGAAAAATGCTATTGGTATTTTCACAAGGATTGCATTGAATCTGTAGATTACTTTGGATAATGTGAACATTTAACAATATTAATTTTTTAATCCATAACCATGGAATATCTTTCCATTTATGTGATCTTCAGTTATTTTCATCAGTGCTTTATCATTTTTGAAGTACAGGTCTTTCAACTCTTTGGTTAAGTTTATTAATAGGTATTCTTTCTGGTACAATTATAATTGGTGTTATTTTTTAAATTTCTCTTTCTGCTACTTCCTGATTAGTGTATATAAATGCTACCAATTGCTGGGTATTAACTTTATGTCCTACTGCTTTACTGAATTCATTTATTACTTCTAGTTTTTGTTGGAATCTTTAGTAGTTTCTATATATAGTATCATGTTATCTGCAAATAATGTGTGTTTAACTTCTCTTTTACCAATATGGAAAAATTCTTTTTCTTGTCTGATTGATGTGGCTAGTACTTCTGGCACTATGTTCCATGAAAGTGGTGAGTGGACATCCTTGTCTTGTTTCTGACCTTAGAGGGAAAGCTTTCAGATTTTCATCATTCAGTGTGATGTTAGCAGTGGGTGTTTTCTATATGGCCTTTATTTTGTTGAGGTTTTATTTTTTTTTAATTTTTATTTATTTATGATAGTCACACAGAGAGAGAGAGAGAAAGGCAGAGACACATTCAGAGGGAGAAGCAGGCTCCATGCACCGGGAGCCTAATGTGGGATTCAATCCCAGGTCTCCAGGATCGTGCCCTGAGCCAAAGGCAGGCACCAAACTGCTGCACCACCCAGGGATCCGTTTGTTGAGGTTTTAATGGGAGAATATATACTTGCAAGTTGAATTTAAAATGCTCCATTGTTAATAATTTTGCAAGTCATAATTTGTGTATTGTTTTTTAAATCGTGTATTAGTCTGAAGTCAAGTTTTTACAATGTCAAATGTTGTAGTTATCTGAAAATATTTTCAATTACTTGATCAATACATGTAAATAGCCTGGACAAGAGAGAAAGTATAGATTTGAGAGTTTCAGCAATCTTCTACAAGTTCTAAATTTAAAGAATAGTTTCATATTTGTACATTAAATGGTATCACAAGTTTTGTAGTGTGCAAAAACACTTCTTAAAGCTGTGATACTATTTAGACATTCAGATCATGTTATTATGAAAAGAACAGTTTCTATAATTTGTGGAGTTTGAATAAAAGTAAAAAATAGTATGTAAATACTTCACTAAGTTGTGTTGTTACTAACAATATCAGAACTGAGTCTCATGGATGGTTATTACAACATATTGATCCAGCAGAAGTAGGCAGTTCTGTGACTACCAAAATGATTAGTCAATTTGTTAATAAATCAAACTCACTGTTGTTTGTGAAATAGAAGAGATTGTCTTTTCATTTTCAACCAGATATTATTGATAGGGATTAGACACAGAAAAGAGTGGATCAATCCAGACAATAATCAAGGAGATACAATTAGTGAAAAATTCTATGAAGTTAATACCCTGTTTAGAGAAGTACAAATTTGATATCTTAATAGTATCATATTTTCTAGGAGAGATAATTTTAATTATAATAGACTATATGATGTAACAAAATTAATTTAAAAGTCACTAGAAATTTATTATTATTAATTTCAAAGTCACTACTTTTGATTTTGCATTTCCTAATCCATGTTCCCATATTCCCATCATAAGATAATTTTTTCTAAAAATTGGTTTATTTATGGGGATCTTTTAAGCTATTCTTCATCTCTAAGGTTCATCCTATGAATTCTCATTCATTGTATCAGACAATATTTAGTTTAAGAAACACATATTTCCTTTATTTTTCATTTGTTTTTATTGCAGTTTGATTTGCGAACATATAGTATAACACCCAGTGCTCATCCCATCAAGTGCTCTCCTCAGTATATTGAAATTCTATAATAAGTTTCTCAAGTTCATTGCTCAATAAAATATAGTTTATTATATAGTATATTATTTAGTAGTTTGTTAATAATATTTGAGTCAAAATACTGCCTCAATTTCCTTTTGCAGTAATGGGTTCATTCACTTAAAACCAGACAGATTCCAATTTTTTATACCCATTCATCACAAAACTGCCTACTGTAGGCTTACCACAAAACAGACAGCAGTAATATTTTAAAAGCAGAGAAGTATAACAGGAATACAGAGACCTCAAAATGTCTCTTACTGAAGATGCTGGCAGTATGGAAAATTAAGCAGTTGCTCACCTCTCCTCCACAAACACATAAAAAACCATGAGTAGAAGATTTAAATTAAAAACAGTTTAATTACAGAGGGGCAAGATGGTGGAGAAAGAGGGGTCCTCAACTCTCCTGGCCCCACAAACTTACCTAGATAACTTTCAAAACATCCTGAACACCTGTGAATTCAACCTAAGATTTAAAGAGAGAACAGCTGGAACACTAGAGAGAGAAAAGTTTTTACTTCTAACAAGGTAGGAAGAAGAAAAAATAGATATATAAAAAAGAATAAAGTGGGAGAGGGGAACCACGAGTAGCTGGGCTAAAAGTGAGCGATGAAAGCCTCTGGGACAGGAAAGCCCAGCCCTGGGGAGATGGGAACTTTAAAAATGCACAGCAGAGTTTTCCCTGACAGAAAAATGCTTAGCAGGGAAATCAGGCAAAATACCAGGAGGGGCAGTGAAGCCTTGAGATTCCTGGAGTCACCATAAGAGGAAGTGCACCAGGGGGAAAACTCACTGAAAACTGCAGTCCAATATTGGTAAAGGGCTGGAGCACCGAAGCCCTCTGGGGCATTTGGGAGAAGTCAGTTGGTGGGGGGGGGGGGCAGATCTAGACAGAAGTGGCTGTACTCTGATCCCTTGGAGAGAGGCAGTCCCTGGGAGCACGGTTCCAGCGGCACAGAACCATGGATCCCAGGGCACACAAGTGGACAAAGCCAGCAATCCTGCAATCCCCCTGGGGCAGGCAGAACTGAGGAGAGCACAGGAAAGCAAGAACTCTCCTGCTGCTGGGTGCCCCAAAAGGTGTGCAGATCAGCATACCGGCGCCAAGCTCCAGGAGCATTAAGGCCAATGTGGACAGGGAGACTGCGGTTAGTTACTCACGGGGAGCTGGAAACCTGTCCACCACCACTATTGTTTTTCCTCTTTGTTTCACCTTGTGCCTGGGAGAGGCGGGGCCTCTGGGGAACAAAGGCCTCACAGGAGAAACAGTACATACTAAGTCTAGCACCTGGCAAGGGGCGGGCCATTTCTGCCCAGGCACAGACACCTGAGATTCAGCACAGCAGGCCTCTCCCCCAGAAGAATTGCTGAAAGTACAAGGGAAGTGCAAGTTTATTGACTAAGCAGCACTGGAAAGCTCCAGGACTGAGGGAAAATAGCATATAAGACTAGGGGGCCCCTTTTTTTTTTCTTCCTTTATTTTTCTTTTTCCCATTACAACTCGTTTTTATACTGGACTAAAAATTTCCAATATTTTTTTCTCTTTTCCCACCTTAACTAGAGTATTTTATCATTTTTAAGTTTTTTCCTTTTTGACTTTCATATTTCTACAATTAAATCACTTAGATAGGGCAGCCCCTGTGGCTTAGCAGTTTAGCGCCACCATCAGCCCAGGATATGATCCTAGAGACTCCAGATCGAGTCCTGCGTTGAGCTCTCTGCATGGAGCCTGCTTCTCCCTCTGCCTGTATCTCTGCCTCTCTTTCCCTCTGTGTCTCTCATAAATAAATAAATAAATAAAATCTTTAAAAAAAATAAATAGATCTCTTAGATATATTTTTCACTTCTGGATTCCCTTGAACGTATTCAATTTAATTTGGGTAGATATACAAAATATGGGGTTTTGTTTTTGTTTTTTCTGCCTCATTTTGTTTTACAATGGTAGAAGTTAGGACTTTATAAAACACGACCAACATACAACCAGAGCCAAGTGGAACACCGTGTTTGTTAACTCAGTGAGATTATAATCTCTCTTCCTTCCCATTCTGCCCCCCTCTTTTATCTTGTTTAAATTTTTGTGGTCCATGTTGGGGCTTTATATAAGTATTGCTGGTTTATATAAATTTGGAATTGAGCATCGTCTAACATACAGAACACATTACACACAGAACCAAGAGAATCATGCTCTAGGACCCCTCAGGTAGATTACATTCTCTCTCCACTACCACTTTCTCATCACCACCGCCACCCCTTTTTTTTTCTTTTTCCTCTTAACTTTTTTCTTTTTCTTTTTCTTTTCCTTTTTTCTTCTTTGTTTTTGGTTTTTGGATTTTTATTTTTACTACTTTGTTTTAAAATTTGTTTTTCACTTTAGTGGTCTTTTTGTTTTACTTTGTTCTGTTCTTCTATTTCTTTCATTTTCTGGTCTCTGACCTCTTTGAAATCATCTAGGGTGTATTTTACTTAGGTTGTGGTTGATATTTTTGACTCAGCCTGCTCATGCAGCCACTCTGCACTGGACAAAATGACTAGAAGGAAGAATTCACCACAAAAGAAAGAAACGGAAACAGTACTCTCTGCCACAGAGTTACAGAACTTGGATTTCAATATGATGTGGGAAAATCAATTCAGAAATACAATTAGAAAGCTACTGGTAGCTCTGGAAAAAAGCATAAAGGACTCTATAGACTTTGTTACTGCAGAATTGAGATCTAACCAGGCCAAAATTAAAAATAGATTAAATGTGATGCAATCCAAACTGGATGTTCTAACTGCTAGGGTTAATGAGGTGGAAGAAAGAGTGAGTGACATAGAAGACAAGTTGATGGTAGGGAAGGAAACTGAGGAAAAAAGAGAAAAATAATTAAGAGCCCTTGAGGAAAGGCTTGGGGAAATAAATGATAGCTTGAGAAGGAAGAATATACATCTAATTGGAATTCCAGAAGACGCTGAGAGGGAGAGACTACCACAAAGTATATTTGAACAAATCATAGCTGAGAACTTCCCTAATCTGGGGAAGGAAACAGGCATTCAGATCCAGGAGATAGAGAGGTTCCCCCCTCCAAAAAAAAAAAAAAATCAATAAAAAACATTCAACACCTCGACATTTAATAATGAAACTTGCCAATTTCAAAGATAAAGAGAAAATTCTTAAAGCAGCATGAGACAAGAGATTTTTAAGTTATATGGAGAGAAATATCAGATTAACAGCAGACCTCTCCACAGAGACCTGGCAGGCCAGAAAGGGCTGGCAGGATATATTCAAGGTCCTAAATGAGAAAAACATGCAGCCTAGAATATTTTATCCAACAAGGCTGTTATTCAGAATAGAAGGAGAGATAAAGAGCTTCCAAGATAGGCAGAAACTGAAAGAATATGTGACCATGAAACCAGCTAAGTAAGAAATATTAAGGGGGATCCCGTAAAAGAAAAAGGAAGCTCAAAGAAATAATCCACAAAAACAGGGACTGAATAGATAATACAATGACACTAAATTCATATCTTTCAATAGTAACTCTGAACATGGATGGGCTAAATGATCCCATCAAAAACATAGAGTTTCAGACTGTATAAAAAAGCAAGACCCATCTTTGTGCTGTCTACAAGAGACTCATTTTAGACCTATGGATACCTCCAGCCTGAAAATGAAGGGGTGAAGAACCATTTAACATTCATGGTCCTCAAAAGAAAGCTGGGGTAGCAATTCTCATACCAGATAAATTAGAGTTTATCCCAAAGACTGTAGTAAGAGATGAAGAGGGACACTGTATCATACTTAAAACATCTATCCAACAAGAAGATGTAACAATTATGAATATTTATGACCCTAATATGGGAGCTGCCAAGTATATCAATCAATTAATAACCTAAGTAAAGACATACTTAGATAATAATACACTAATAGTAGGAGACTTCAACACAGCACTTTCAGCAAATGACAAATCTTCTAAGCAGAACATCACCAAAGAAACAAGGGCCTTAAATTATACACAGAACCAGATGGATTTCATATATATATTTATATATACATTTATTTCATATATATATATACATATATATACATTTTATATATTCATATATATATATATACACACACACACACACACAGAGAACTTTCCATCTGAATGCAACTGAATACACATTCCTCTCAAGTGCACGTGGAACATTATCCAGAATAGAGCACATGCTGGGTCACAAATCAGGTTTTAACCAATACCAAAAGATTTGGATTGTCCCCTGCATATTTTCAGACAACAATGCTTTGAAACTAGAACTAATTTGCAAGAAGAAATTTGGAAGAAACTCAAACATGTGGAAGTTAAAGAGCATCCTGCTAAAAGATGAATGGGTCAACCAGAATATTAGAGAAGGATTAAAAAGTTTCATGGAAACTAATGAAAATGAAGTTACAAATATTCAAAATCTTTGGGATACAGCAAAAGCAGTCCGAAGAGGGGGGAATACATCACAATACAAGCCTCCCTAAAAATAATTGGAAAAAACTCAAATATAAAAGCTAACCTCACACCTAAAGGAATTGGAAAAACAATAGCAAGTAAAGCCCACACCAAGCAGAAGAAGAGAAATAAAAAGATTCAAGCAGAACTCAATGAAATAGACATGAAAAAACTGTAGAACAGGTCAACAAAACCAGGAGTTGGTTCTTTGAAAGAATGAGTAAGATAGATAAACCCCTACCAGACTTATTAAAAAGAAAAAAAGACTCAAATTAATAAAATCACAAATGAAAGAGGAGAGATCACAACTAATACCAAAGAAATACAAACGATTTTATAAATGTATTATGAGTAGCTATATGCCAACAAGTTAGGCAATCTAGAAGAAATGGATGCATTTCTGGAAAACCACAAATTACCAAAACTGGAATAGGAAAAAATAGAAAACGTGAATAGGCCGATAACCAAGGAGGAAATTGAAGAAGTCATCAAAAACCTCCCAAGACACAAAAGTCCAGGGCCAGATTATTTCCCAGGGGAATTCTATCAAACATTTAAAGAAGAAATAATACCTATTCTACTAAAGCTGTTCTGAAAGATAGAAAGGGATGGAGTACTTCCAAACTTGTTTATGAGGCCAGCATCACCTTGATTCTGAAACGAAAGACCCCACCAAAAAGGAGAACTATAGACCAATATCCCTGATGAACATGGATGCAAAAATTCTCAACAAGACACTAGCCAATAGGATCCAACAGTACATTAAGATTATTCACCGTGTCCAAGGGGGATTTATCCCCAAAATGCAAGGGTGGTTCAACACTCGTAAAACAATCAACAAGATAGATCATATCAACAAAAGAAAAAACAAGAACCATATGATCCTCTCAATAGATGCAGAGAAAGCATTTGACAAAATACAGCATCCATTCCTGATCAAAACTCTTCAGAGTACGGGGATAGAGGGAACATTCCTCAGCATCTTAAAAGCCATCGATGAAAAGCCCACAGCAAATATCATTCTCAATGAGGAAATACTGAGGGCCTTTTCCCTAAGATCAGGAACATGACAAGGATGCCCACTTTCCCCACTGTTATTCAACATAGTACTAGAAGTCCTAGCCTCAGCAATCAGCGAATAAAAGGAAATAAAAAGTCATTAAAATTGGCAAAGAAGTCAAACTCTTCCTTTTCACAGATGACATGATACTGTATATAGAAAACCCAAAAGACTCCACCCCAAGATTGCTAAAACTCATACAGAAATTCAGTAGTGTGGCAGGTTACAAAATCAATGCACAGAAATCGGTGGCATTTCTACGCACTAACAATGAGAGATTAAGGAATCAATCCCACTTACAATTGCACCCAAAAGCATAGATATCTTGGAATACTTAGATATTCCTAAGATACTAAGGAATAAACCTAACTAAAGAGGTAAAACAGCTATACCGTAAAAACTACAGAACACTTCTGAAAGATATTGAGAAAAACACAAAGAGATGGAAAAACATTCCATGCTCATGGATTGGAAGAATAAATATTATGAAAATGTCTATGGTACCCAGTGCAATTTACACATTTAATGCAATCCCTATCAAAATACCATGAACTTTCTTCATAGAGTTGGAACAAATAATCTTAAGGTTTGTGTGGAATCAGAAAAAACTGTGAGTAGCCAGAGGAATATTGAAAAAGAATACCAGAGCCAGGGGCATCATAATGCTGATTTCAAGCTGTATTACAAAGCTGTGATCATCAAGACAGTGTGGTACTGGCACAAAAACAGACACATAGATCAATGGAACAGATTAGAGAACCCAGAAATGGGCCCTCAACTCTGTGGTGAATTAATATTCAACAAAGCAGGAAAGAATATCCACCAAAAAAGGACAGTCTATTCAATAAATGGTGTTGGGAAAATTGGACAGCCAGGAGCAGAAGAATGAAACCAGACCATTCTCTTAGACATATGCAAAGATAAACTCAAAATGGTTGAAAGATCTAAATGTGAGATAAGAATCCATCAAAATCCTACAGGAGAACACAGGCAACACCCTTTTTGAACTTGGCCACAGCAACTTCTTGCAAGATACATCTATAAAGCAAGGTGAAACAAAAGCAAGAATGAACTATTGGGACTTAATCAAGATAAAAAGCTTCTGCACAGCAAAAGAAACCGTCAACAAAACTAAAAAACAACCTACATAATGGGAGAAGATATTTGCAAATGACATAGCAGATAAAGGGCTAATATCCAAGATGTATAAAGAACTTATTAAACTCAACACCCAAGAAACAAAAAATTCAATCATGAAATGGGCAAAGGACATGAACAGAAATTTTACCAAATAAGACCTACACACGGCCAACAGGCGCATGAGAAAATGCTCTGCATCACTGGCTATCAGGGAAATACAAATCAAAACCACAATGAGATACCACCTCACACCAGTGAGAATGGAGAAAATTAAGACAGGAAACCACAAATGTTGGAGAGGATGTGGAGAAAGGGAAGCCCTCTTGCACTGTTGGTGGGAATATGAACTGGTACAGCCAACTCTGGAAAACTGTGTGGAGGTTCCTCTAAAAGTTAAAAATAGAGCTACCCTACCATCCAGCAATTGCACTGCTGGGGATTTATCCCAAATATGCAGATACAGTGAAACACTGTGACACCTGCACCCCAATGTTCATAGCAGCAATGTGCACAGTAGCCAAACTGTGGAAGGAACCATGATGTCCTTTGACAGATGAATGGATAAAGATGTGGCATATATATATATATATATATATATATATATATATATATATACACACACACACACATACATACAAGTGGAATATTACTCAGCCATCAAAAAGGATGAATACCCACCATTTGCTTCAACGTGGATAGAACTGGAGGGTATTATGCTGAGTGAAGTAAGTCAATCAGAGAAGGGCAATCATCATATGGCTTTACTCATACGGAGAATATATGAAATAGTGAAAGTGATTATAAGGGAAAAGAGGGGAACTGAGTGGGGAAAAATTAGAGAGGGTGACAAAACATGAGAGACTCCTAACTCTGGGAAATGACAAAGGGTTGTGGAAGGGGAGGTGGGCGGAGGGTTGGGTTACTGCGTGATGGGCACTGAGGAGGGCACTTGATGGGATGAGCACTGGGAGTTTTACAATATGTTGGCAAGTCGAACTTCAATTTAAAAAAAAATAATTATATAGGTTAACTCAAAGGAAAGAAACCAAATTAAAAAAATCTAAGCCAAAAAGATAAGTACATTTATATTTTAGCTGCTTCCAGGACTTACTCTAGATCTTAGTCACTGGAGTTTTAATATTGAAAAGGACATAGGAAATGACTCTTATAGCATATGGAGGCAAAAGCTGCAATTGAGTCCCCTACTGAAAACCTAGAGCTTACAAGTACTGTCCTGGCCCTATTAGGAGAGTAGGAAAATGCCACACACCAGTATGGATAAGAAGAAATACAGTTCATCTTTGTCAAAAGATTTTGTAAAAAAAAAAAAAAGAGGGAGAAGGGAAAGGAAGAGGAGGAAGAGGAAGAGGAAGAAAAACGAAGGCAAGAAGCCTTCAAGGAGAAATGAAAATTCCAGTTACGATGTGAGCCTAGGGTTGTCTTATTCCAAAGCTCTTGTTCTTTGCTTTGGTTTATGCTGACTTTCCTTTCTCTGAATTGTCTGATATTTATGTAGACTAGAGGTTTTCTCTTGAATTCAGAACCAAACTTAGAACTCTTTACATACAAACTCTTCTTACATTTATGCATATCACTCTCCTAGCCTTGTTAAACTCTTTTTTTTGGGGGGAGGGGAGGTAAAGATGTGATATATCTCCTATTTTTTCCACAATTATTTTCTAGCATAGATCCCAAAGTTCTGTAAACTATTGTACATCATACTAAAGCAGTGAAAACTTCAGCCCCCCCACCTCAAAGCTAAATTAATCCAGAGACTGAATCTCATTATGTCACAATGTATGTTCCAGAGCAGAATTTCTTTGATTCTCTCTAAAATTACACCTGAGCTAAAAGGCATCATTGCAATCACAAAATCTCCTATCCTGGAGAAAGCTACAATCTGAGAAAGGATGCAGGTAGATATGAATATTGGATTTTGGTAATGAAGTCCCCTTAAGAACAATCTAGACGTTATGCTTGTGTTATTAAAAATGGGAAGTTCGGTGACCAACTTGTTGCCCATAGAACTCCGAAATACTTCTTGATTGGCCAGTAGTATACCACATATGCAGAGTCCTGTAAAACTATACATTCAAACATGTATTAAAAGTAACAAGATGGGGGCAGCTGGGTGGCTCGGTAGGTTAAACATCTATCTTCGGCTCAGGTCATGGTCTCAGGGTTCTGGGATTGAGCCCCTTATTGGGCTCCTTGCTCAGCAGGCAGCCTGGTTCTCTTCCTCTGCTTCTGCCCCTGCCCCCCTCCACCCCCCCCACCCCCGCCCAGTGCTGGTCTCTCTCTCTCAAATAAATAAATATTTTTAAAAAAAGTAACAAGATTATTCATTCTTCTATTGTGCACACATTTCCATGAACAACAACAGTGAGAATGTGATGAATGTCATAATACAGCCATCAAATTTGTGGTTGAAGAGGTAAAAGTTAATTGGAGGTGGGCACTGGAACTGACTCTAGGCTAGAATCTGTAAGTAGGTGTAAGCATTATAGACATCCTTTTATTTCATCTCTAGTAACCAGTACCACTTCCCACCAGGGCTTATCATGAAGTTGATGCTTGACATATGTATTCCCAAGCACAATATAAATATTAAATAAATTTATCTGATAGACTGAGATTTAACAGTTTATGGGAAATAATTCTAGAGTAATTTGCAAGCCAGGGAATCTCAAAGCGGGGATCCTGATTAGAAAGAAATATGGAACAGAATGGGGTATTCTGAATTATAGTCATTAGAGTCACATTTTCATTATTATCCATATTTAAATAACTCCTGAAATATTTTTATTTAGCATTTGCCTTTAAATCTACTCATTTAAAAACTTAATCAATGACTTTTTCTCCTCAAAACTTTAATCTAAAAACAGAAAAAGAAAAAAAAGAATGGAAACTTAATGGTTCAAGTAAGGAGAAGGGAGAGGAGCATGGACTTGAGGCTCTAAGCCTCTCCAGAGAAAGTCCTTGTTCTTGAAGTGTCCTCTTTGAGCAGGAGGGTAGAGATAGGCACAATCCCTCAGTCCCAATGCCCAGCTCTGTCTGGAGAAAAAGGCAAAGTCACAGTGGTCTGAAGGCCTGCTGGAGTGGCCAAAGGGTCACTTGCAATAGTTGGCTACAAGCTTCTTGGAAGGGATGCCCCATGTTTCTTGTGAGGCAGCCTGAAAGATGATGAAATCTTTCTAGAGATGCTTATCTGGCTCCCAGATAGCTGCCGCAGTCCCACAATGATAGAAACAGCTTAGTGAGCACAGTTTCGTTAAAGTGTTGCCTGTAACCTTCCCTCACCAGTTGGTGGGCATAATAGATCACGCCAATGTTGTTGGCTGCATGTTACTGCCAAATTGGTAGCCAGGCCCATGGGCTGTCTTCAGGGTCAGACAAGAACAGATCACACACAGACAAAAGCATGGCCCTATGCTGAGGCACCCCTTGTTTTTAATCAGTCATCTGAATATGGTCTAGAGTCTAGATGGAGGGAGAGAGCACCCATGCATGCAAAGACTGAGAGGCTAAGATAGTCAAAGATCTCAGGTCAGTAGCACCACATGGTGACCAAGCCATATTTGTGCAGGCACTCATCATAGAAGCCATATGACCAGGGGATCTGGTGACTCTTGTGGTTCCCCAGGATCTTGGTGATGTAGTCAGCATATTGAACATTGAGTACCAGCAGCAGGAGGAATGCTTCAATGCCCAGAATCCATGATCCATAGTCTCCTAAGGAAAGGTCATTGCTCTCAGGCACTCACCATGCACACCAAACAGCTACTTAAAGTCACAGAATTGTCCAAGGATGTCACCACACACTGTGACTGGTGACTCTGCCCTCTGCCCATTGCTCTCTTCTACCAAGATCTCTCCTGTCTTAGTGCACAGATTCTTGACTTCACTCTCTTAGATAATCTTAGGGCATCTGACTGCCCATAAAGGTCGCTGATCTTCACTCTGGCCCCACAAACGGAACCCCCACCTCTGCACAGGTCAGAGCTGTCACATACCAAGGTGTGTGATTCTGACTCTGGCTCTCAGGCTCCCTGACTTCTGCTTCCTTACACTTTGACCCCTTGCCATGTTGCTTAACCTTCCATCTCGTATCTTTTTGTAGTTTTTCTTCCTTCTTACCTCTAGTCTTCCTCACCCTGCTTCTCTTGATTTCCATTCATTTCTTCTTCAGATTTTGTTTAACCATTTCTTCTTCTTTTGGGTGGGTTCTGTTATTAGTCCATATTCAATGTCCTATATTCTATCTCTTGTTCATCAAGTTATCTCCCCTCAAAAACCAGATAACTCTTTAAAAACCATTTACAGATGCCCACCTACAAGGAAATATTATATTTTATGAAAATATTATAAGTAAATATAATATGGTAATTTAATAATAAGGGATAGGAACACATGTTATGCATTTTATCAAAGCCAATACTATGGAGAATTGTATTCCTTGAAAAATGGCTTCCTGTAGGAACAAGAAAACAAAAAAAAAATGTATAGATAATCCTAAGTAGGTGATTAGGCAATAACTTATATTAACATATACAAATATAAGAGATGAGATTTTGTCTTACATTATTGTGTTTTGAATTTAAATGAAGATATTAAGTTCTTCTGAAAATAAACAATGGCATGGAACAATTTTCCTCTCTTTTGAATTAATCGGTTTGGCCATATTTTTCAATGAAGGTTAAAAATAGAATTATGATGCATTGCATATACATTCTTCTTTTCCTTAATTGCTAATTTGCAGAGGAAGAGGGTTTGATAGGTAATTCAAAATTTCAGAGAATTGAAATTAATTCTGCCAAGTAATTTTGTACTGTTACGATAAATGTTTTCAGTAGGGTCTATGTGTGCATGTATGTGTGTCTACCATTCGGACTAGAAGTTGGCACCTACCATTTGTCTAGGATGGTCCACATTCAGTATCAGTGACTATTGACAAAATTTATGGTAGCCAAATACAGACAAAACAATTGGATAAATTCTGATAGTAACACATTTCATGGACTTTGACTCACAAAATGGATAGATAGCTTCCTGAAAGTATTTTTAAAACGACAACATCATCTATGAGACTCCAGAAAAGGTACTAAAAAGCTAAGTTAAGGGAGAGAAAAGGTGAGAACAATTATCTATCTTTAGAGCAAAACAAATAATCATGATGTAAATTAGGTTCTTTACATAGGGAATAAATTAGCACTCAACAAAATAGCTTAAAAGCAAACTACCTTCATAACATCAGAAGTAAGAGAAGAGGAACTCATCTCTTTGCTTTGCTGTCTTGGCCAGATCTGACTGCACAATGATGAAAAAGATTGATGGTGTCTAGGTCCGCAGTTTGTTTTCCCATCTTCTTTTTATATACCATCTTCACAGAAGAGTGTCAACATGTATTGATCTTTCTTCTTACTGCTCTGCCTTGAGAGGCCTACTTTCTCTAATACGTTATCCCACCCCAACAAAAGAATGATCTAACCAAAGTCTAATAATTCTGCAATATGTTGGAAAGTATGTTTGTTTTAAAGGTTTCTTCCTAATCTTCCAGAAAACATTTCTCACAAAAGACAATGTTGTGTCTACCAGGGCAAGCGTATGTCTTTTTGTCTTATTTTTTTTAGTCACTTAATACAAATTTAAGGAACTTTCTGGAGTTTGGAAGTCTCTGAATATGTGTGATTCAGGCAAATAAAGTTTGGTTCAAATGTGGAGATGTGATTAATTTCAGAGGACTTGGTGACATTTTCAATGTGCACATCAAGGATTAGGAGATATATAAGATAGGAAGCAAATGCCAAAGAGAGAACAATTATGGTTTGCTAAACACTGCATAAGACATGGGTTTTTGTGCTGTTTCTGTATCTCTAACTGCTAGGATTTAGAGCTCACATAAAGTCATAAAATGTTCTGAGCTGAATTAATAAGTGTTTTGTGTGGGTATAAGGAAGTCATTTTAAAAGTATCGTCTTGCAAGAAGCTAAGTTTAATTATCAGTGACAAGGAAGTATAAGGACAAAATTACCTCATTCACCATTAGGGAAACCTTCATTTTAACAAATTTGAAATATTTGCATTTGACATCTAAAGCCAGACTAGATGGCAGACATCTATATAGGGGGATTAGATTCAAAGGCAGACACGACTATATTTTCAATGCTGGAATGTTATAGCACCCAAATTTAAGCTGATTTTATAATATTGAATATGTATTTCATGCCTGGCAGTGAACACTGCAGTAATTTAATAAAGTGTCATTTTATTATAGAAATCTATTACTGGAGTTAAATTTCCCATGGAATTCTGTACAAACACCTTTCTTTAATGTTACTCCTTGCCTTGCCTTAGAGGATTAAAGATACTGTAATATGTAATCTGATTCTGTCAGAATAGGAGCCTACTCTCACTTGTTTCAAACTTTGATATAAGAGTTTAAGTATTTTTTTCTGTAATTTGATGCTCATAATAAGTTCACAGCTGAATTTGTATAGGAAAAAATTCCATTATTATTTGACTCTAGCTTTCTGTTTGGTATTCCGACTGCTAATCCATAAAATTCTAAATTTTTTACAGTTTTTTTCTTTTTTTAATGGCTGTATGATCCATCAGCACATGAATATATCTCCTATCATTTATCTGTATTTAGGCTTTCCTATTGTTTCCCAGCTTTACTAAGATATAACTGGCATGTAGCATTGTATAAATTTAAGGCGTACAGCATGTTGATTTGATACATTTATATCTTGTAAAGTGAGTGATTACCACCACAGTGTTGGCTAACAACTCCATCACGTCTCATAATTATCATTTCTTTTTGATGGTGAAACATTTAAGATGTACTCTCTTCAGTACATAATACAGTATCGTGAATTATAGTTCCCATGCTGTACATTAGATCCTCGGGACTTATTCATCTTATAGTCACAGGTTTGTACCCTGTGACCAACATTTCCCCATTCCCCCCATCCTGTCATAATCACCTTTCTACTTTGTGATTCTAGGAGTTTGCCTTTATAGATTCTACATGTAAGTGATACCATACAGTATTTGTCTTTCTCGGACTTACCACATTTAGCATAATGCCCTAAAGGTCCATCCATGTTGTCATACCCAATCTCTCTCATGAGCTGAATAATATTCCATTAAATAATATACTCGTATATAACACACATCCTTATCCATCTGTTGAAGGTGAATGGTGGAGAAGGGTGAGATTGGAGTCAAAAGTATGACCAGGCCCTCCATGTCTGAACATTTAAAACTACACTAGAAATTTAGGGAGTTATAAGTATTTCCATTCTCAATAGGAAATCTTCGTTTAGATTTAGGATTTATAAGTTCTGTTTCTCATTGTGTATTTTTTAAATTTTTTTAAAGATTGTATTTATTCATGACAGACACAGAGAGAGAGAGGCAGAGACACAGGCAGAGAAAGACGGCTCCCCACAGGGAGGGATGTGGGACTCCATCCTGGGATCCCAGGATCATGCCCAGAGCTGAAGGCAGATGCTCAACCACTGAGCCACCCAGGCATCTTTTTTTTTTTTTTTTAATTTTTAACTAATATCTACACCCAACGTGGGGCTTGAACTCACAACCCCAAAATCAAGAGTCACATGCTCTCCCAACTGAGCCAGTCAGGCACCCGTCATTGTGCACTTTGTAGATTTTAAGGGGGCTCACAGTTAAACTTTCTTCAGGAATCTGAAATTTTCTTTAGGAATTCCTAATTAGTGTGCTGCCTATTATTGAGACATGTAGTAGCTTCAGAATTTTATTAAAAAAGGTATATGAAAGTATGGAGTATGGATTTTGAGGACAAATTATATAATTAAATACATGAGATTTCTAGGGATATTGCCAAATCGGTTGAAGGAATTCAGGATTTCTTTAAAATGTGTTTGAGGGATCCCTGGGTGGGTTGGTGGCTAACGTGCCTGCCTTCAGCTCAGGGCATGATCCTGGAGTCCTGGGATCAAGTCCCACATCAGGCTCCCTGCATTGGAGCCTGGTTCTCCCTTTGCCTATGTCTCTGCCTCTCTCTGTGTGTCTCTCATGAATAAATAAAATCTTTAAAAAAAAATAAAAAATAATAAAATGTGTTTGAAACTATACCTATTATCTAGTTTTACCACCAAATAATGTGACCTTTTTTTTTTTTTCTTGTCACTGTTAATGGGGAATATGGTGGTAAAAAGATTGGATGGGAGGCATGTAGCAAGCATAGACATTTAGGTAAGGATAGATTTGGGCCTGAAAAACTAAGAATGCCTGGCACATACTACTTCATACCTAACAGTACATTTTATAAATATGAATTATTCTTCATAAGGAGACAAACCACAGTTAAATCCCTTCCTTCCACTTTTAAAAATTTCCATCTCTCTCTTTCCACTCCCCACCATAGACAAAAAATTTTAAATGTCTACTTTATGTTCTTTTGTTTTGTGGATCTCTTATAAAATGTATTTTACTTTTAAATTTTAATTAAACACATATGTATTACCAGTACCCAGATCAAGAAATATAACATAATCGCCCCAAGTGCCCCAATTCTCCCTCCCAGTTACTTCCTCCCATAAAGGGAACCATCATTATGATTTCTATCACCTAAATTAGTTGTGCCTATTTTGAACTTTATATAGTTGGGATCATATGATATATACTCTTTCATTACTGCTAAACATTATGTCTCTGAGAGTCATCCAGATGGTTATGTTTAGCAGTCTTGCCTTCACTTTCCATACGTTTTTTTTTTATATTATGAATATGCCATACTTTACCCACTCTATTTTTGTTGGACTTTGAGATTTTCCAAGGGGGGAACTATTATGAGTAGTCCTACTCATGCACATGTAATTTGGTAGACATATACGTTTATTTCTCCTGGCTATATCCTTAGTAGTATAATTGGCGGATATCATATGCTATAAGTTCAGCTTTAGGATACAAAGTCAAAGAATATTCCAAAGTGGTTTTATTTTATTTATTTTTTAGAGAAAGAGAACAACAGGAGAGGAAGAGAGAGAATCTTTAGCGGCTCCATACTCAGTGTGCAGAGCCCGCTGAGGGGCTCAATCTCCTGACCTTGAGATCATGACCTGAGCCAAAATCAAGTCAGATGCTTGGCCAACTGAGCCACCCAGTCACCCCCAAAGTAGTTTATTTATTATGTTCTCATAACTGTGAGAATTTCACTTTTGCTAATACTTGGTACTGTTTTTATAATTTTATCTATTTTAGTAGCTGTGTAATAATTTCTGATTATGAAGTTATTAATAGCCTTATTGAGATATAATTGATATATAATAAGCTGCACATATTTAAAATGTACAATTTGATAAGTTTTGACATGTATACACCCATGAAACCATCATCACAATCAAGACAATGAATATATTTATCATTGCTAAAACTTTCCTTATGTCCTTTTGTAATTATTCCATCTTGTGCCTCCTTTCCTCCCCTTCACCAGAGCAATCACTGATATCTCTGTTCCCATGTACATAATGTTTGTATTTTTTCTTCTAACTGCTTTAATTTTTTTTTTAATTTTAAGTCATTTGACTGTAACGTGTCTTGGTGTCAATTTCTTCATATTTTTTGTGGTGGCTGAAGTTGTACCACAGATTACTTTTGTTTTGACCATATTTTTTCTGTGTTGAATATTATTGCAAAGTTTTTTGGTTAGGCCTTCAAGTCGACTGTGTTGTTTTTTTTTTCTTCTGCAACTTCTAACATCCTATTAATCCCATCTGGTTAATTTTTCTTTCCCCCAATTTTTTTTCTCTCTAGAATTTTAGAATTCTCATTTTTATTTTATCTTCCAGTCTCTCATTAACATACTATGTTTTCTTTTACCTTCTTAGACATATGGAATACAGTTTTAAAAGTTCTTTCGGGGGCTTCTGGGTGGCTTAGTCCATTAAGCATCTGACTCTTGGTTTCAGTTTGGATCATGATCTCAGGGTGGTGAGATCGAACCCCAAGCTGGGTTCTGCACTCACTGGGTAGTCTGCTCAAGATTCTTTTCCTCTGCCCCTCCCTACTCTCTCTTTTAAAAAAAGAAGCTATTTTAATATTGTTTTATACTATCACTTGAGCAATTTAATTTCTGGGTCTGTTTGTATTGGTTGCATTTTCTCTACATTAGGGATATTTTTCTGCTTCTTTGCACACTTGGTAACTTTTGATTGAATGCTAGATAGTATAAATTTTAACTTTTCAAGTGCTAGATATTTTTGTATTTCTATAATTATTTTGGAGGTTTGTTCCAGGATGCAGTGATTGACTTGGAGACAAATTTGATCTTTTGGAAGGTTTCCTATTAAGCTAGGATAGGCATGGCCAGAATAGCCTGTATTATAAATGTCTGTTCAAGCCATTTGCCCTTTTTGTCTGTTGGGTTATCTACATTTCCTTAAATATTTTAGCATATTCATTGAATATATGAACTATTTATTGAATGCATATAGGAAATATGCTCTCCCAGTCTGTGGCATGCTTTTGAACTTGCCCTCAATCAAAACGTTTCCTGAAAAAGAACATAATAAATATTTCCCTCCTAGAACAGAGTTATCTTCATTGTAACAGAGAGATAAATGGGTTGTCAAAAGGATGCAAGTCTAATGGTAGGATTTTTATTACCAGTTCATTATGCCAAGAAGTTCATTGGAGCCCTTCCTGGTATCTCTCTAAGTCATAGCACTATTATACCATCTTCTCTAATGCTGCTAGGATTGATTGGTTTAGGTTCTGTGTATAGAAAGTAAGGACAAGCTTTCCTTATGACACATGTTTGCCTAGAGTGAGCCCTACAGACCTTTTTAAAAAAAAAAAATCTCTGGAACCTGTTCATCAAGAAACATCATAAAATAAATGCACTGGTCTTCCATTTTATTAAAAACATACTTTTGAAGATGAATGTTTATTCAGAGATGAAATTGCCTATAGGAATATTTTCCTAGAAATATGAATCATCCAGTGCTTTGGCTTTTCATTAAAAAAAAGAAAAGAAAAGAAAACACATCTTTCTGCTTAAATGCATCTAAATGGGAACTTGTTATATCAGCTATTTGTTTTTCAAAGTGAAAAGGGTCAATTAAATAGCTTCAATTTAATCACTATAAATTAAATAATTTTCATTTTTTGTCCAAGTAATTTCCAAATATTCATTATCCCCAAATCATAGTGGCTGGGGAATTAGCCTCCTTATTTTTCCCTACCTTCCATCTCAGATAACATTAATTCACTTATTCTTTAAGAAATAATTGCCTACTATGATGCAAGACACACTGCACTAAACACAAACTTTTTTCCAAAGGAGATTAGAATTTAGAGGGAAGAAATATGACTAGAGGCAACAGAGATCAGTACAGCCTTTGGATACCAGGTGCTGGTCGTCTACCTTGTTAGGGACTGATACCTAGAGGAAGAGATATCTAAGTTGACTTTTGTGTAAGATATTTAAATGTTACATCTTAGCATGTAATAAAGTCAGTGAAATCTCTCTGGGCCTAGACAGAGTTGCCTTTCCTAAATAAGTGAATATTGTAAGTATTTAAGTATGGTTGTGTCTGATGTGTTTATAAGGGGGAAGCATGGGGGAAGGAGTAGGAGAAAGGAAGAAATCTATAGATAATTATAACTAGGTTCTTTCGGAGAAACCTATGTAAAACAGAGTAGTATATTGCCACTAGTCAATATCATCATCATCAACAACATCATCAAATTTGCACCATTAACTGAGCCTCAACTCTGGCCTAGGTGACATCCATGCATGGAAATTTAGTGTCCATAATTGTTCTGCTTAAAGTCTTGCTGTCAGTATTTATCAGAACAAGGAATGGATTCAAAGGTATTTCCTTAAAGACATGATTTTTGCACTTCACTTGGGTTTCTCAGAGATCAGCCTGTATAGTACACTCTAATACAGTAAACCTGGAGTCAGGGAACTGCTTGATGAAGAACTTGAAGCAATAGGTCCATAAGAGACATACAAAAGGCTCAGATAAGTAGAATCTTTTCCATCTAGAAACTAAAAGAATTAAAAGTAATAGATAATTTAAAGATGACAAGTAAAGCTGTAACATAGAAACTTTAAGTGGCAAGACCCAGAAAGACAACCCAGAGATTAAGTGGCTGGGGGTGGCATGGAGTGGTGGTGTGATGGTAGGCAAATGGCTGGTGGTTGTGCCTGGAAGGATTGCTTACTTTGTTCACTAAGTTAGCTAAGAAACTTGAAACCGGGATCCCTGGGTGGTGCAGCGGTTTGGCACCTGCCTTTGGCCCAGGGCGCGATCCTGGAGACCCGGGATCGAATCCCACGTCAGGCTCCTGGTGCATGGAGCCTGCTTCTCCCTCTGCCTGTGTCTCTGCCTCTCTCTATCTCTCTGTGGCTATCATAAATAAATAAAAATTAAAAAAAAAAAGAAACTTGAAACCATAATGGTTATATATCCTCACTGTCTAGAGTTTAAAGGGGATCAGACTATGCTATCCCCAAATATGTCATTTTGGCATAATAATTATTTTAAGCTGAAGGCAACTGAGAATTAAAAGATATGCAAGAAGAGTTCCTGCCCCCCCCCTTATATGTCTAAAATTGGGGCAGAAATTCTGCTCTGAGGAAGGTACCCAGGAAGAGGAGCCCAGCTCTTATAATCAGAGACAGGGAGTCATACTAAGATGAATCTGTATAAACAAACCTTATCTTCCATGATACTTATTTCCTGTGTATTTCTTACTCACTCTCTCACAATTTATCACCATTAGAATCCGGAGTCCCCTTTCCACTTTCTAGCCACTTCTCCACAATTTATTGCCCTTTGTTAAAATGGTATATAATTTCCTAAACTAATCAGTTCTTCGAGTTTTCACTTCCTTTCTGCTACTTCTGCTATGCACCTAAAAAAATATTCACAACAATAAAACCTGCATCCAGGGTGCCTGTGTAGCTCAGTCAGTGAAGCGTCTGCCTTCAGCTCAGGTCATGATCCCAGGGTGCTGGGATAGAGCCCACATTGGTCTCCCTGCTCAGTGGGAGGTCTGCTTCTCCCTTTCTCTCTGCCACTCCCCTTGCTTGTGCACTCTCTTTCTCTGTGTCAAATAAATGAATAAAAATAAAACCTGCAACCTTTCCCCCGTTAATCTGTTTTGTGTCATTTTAATTTGTAGGTCCCAGCTACTCAAGATAAAAGCATAGAGGAAAGTTATGTTTCCTCCCCATCAATCTGGACCCTAGACTTTTTTCATTCAGGAGGTAACATAATGCAGTGGGGAAGATATCTAGCTAGGAGTTGAGATATTTATTAGTCTTTTCCCGGACCTAGTTACCTCTGTCACTAAGTTAAAGGGTTCTACTGCAAGTCTTTGTGCCTTAATTTCCTTATGAGCATAATAAAAGAGAAAAGTATGGCAAATAGGATTCACTTCGTGACTGGAGGGCTTCGGCGGAGAGGACTGAGAAGCCACATGTACCATCATTACTAATGTCTACAGTAGGTGCTAGAGCAAAGCAATTCTAGCATATGTGCAGAATATTTACTGTCTCTGGAATAAGAGACGCATAAAATTTCTTCCACTTCCGGCATTTGATGAATCAGCTCATACCTTTTAATGGGTTGTTGATATAGGCTGGGAAAATTTAGCATGTTTCAAATCCCACTTGAGGGAAAAGTGGGCAGATGCCTGATGTAATGGTAACAATATTTAGGGGAGAATGAAATCCCTTTTGACTGTTGGGTGGTAAAGCAGCAATTCAAGATCTACCAAGAATGCAATATTCCATTGATCCGTGTTGTCCAAAAATGGTTTGGGCACTACAGATGCCTATAATAATGTATAATATATAGAGATAGACCCTCCACTCTAGTTCTAATGTTCAGATTAATTGGCTGTCCTGGAAGCAAAATCGGTATTGCTATGACGAATGTGTTTAATATTATCAAAGACGGTTTCAACAAACTGATAATGGACATTAAGTTATTCCAGTGTGAAACAAATTGTATTCATTTAAATGTGACCATCTCTGTAACATGTTGCATTCAGAATTTCAGAAATTTGTTCCCACATAATTTTACTCCCACTTCTTTGTCCCAGATGCAGATGTAGTTTATGTAGAAGCAGACATTAAAATAAGTCACTCAGGGCAGACTTCCTTTCATTTACATAATGTTCTTTGGGGGAAAAGTATTAAATCAATTTTAACCTGTTTGGGCCTGCATCCAAATAGTGTGCAGGCCTGCTTAAGGAGAATCGGTTTTGAAATTTGTGAAAGAGATCATATGAAATGCATTACTCAATTAAGTAAAGGAATTTAGGCTTTATTATAGAATATTGTACCATCTGCCGGATGAATATAACTAATTAAATTTGACTTGGTATGTGATTCTAACAAACAGTTGAAAAATGAAAATTCTACAATGAATTCTTCAGCAGCACCTGAAATGATAGATACCCACTGGGAAAGATTGCATCCAGCCCTGCTCACGTTGCAAACAGACTTTCCATTGTCTGGCTGCAGTCTGCATAATGTTTGCATTAAAAAGCAGGTCAGATTCAGTAACTACTCACAAGCAACACGGAGAGCCCAAATGCAATATTTGTCTGCTATTGTCAGAGAACTAACAAGGTAACATGATGCAATCAAAATGGTTGCAAAGCTTCCCTAGCCACAGAAAAGAAAGGACTACTTTGCTCTGAAGTGTACTGCCAAATCCCCTGCTTAAAAGAGGACACCAGAACAACGTTGTACAATACCCGTTGTTAGTAATACTGCAGTAAGTTGAGATGCTCCAGTGACAAATCAAGCCAAAGCCATCCGGCTCACTGGTCTGGGATACGAGGCAGTCAAACCCAGCTGGCTCTATAGGCATCAGTTGCATCTGTCAAATGTATTATGTCACTTTGACAGGAGAGCTGTTAGGGGAACCCAAGGGTTTAGAAAGTGTAGACCAAATGCTGTATAAGCTTATTAATATAGATGCTAAGATAACGAAATGATTTGTTAAAAGAGAAATATTTCTCTCCGAAATGTGACTACTCGGTGTCAACTACTGAAGCATCATGATATTTGGCTTTTTCACTTTCATCTTTGTACCCAGATGTTCTTATTCTGTGCTGACATAGCCTTGGTACCCCGTATCCATCAAGTGCTTCATTAATTGAGCACCGCCAAGAGTGCTGGTGTTATATCTTTTATGGGAACTAAGTCTTTTGAAGATTTAGTCATCATTTCACTGGTAAAATTAATACATTTTCATATTTAGATGATGCCATGTCTTTTTTAAAAATAAAATAATAGTATATCATTTTCTTAAAGAAAGGGGCATTTCAAAGCATTTCATTTGTTCAAACAGTTGAGCGGTAGTCCTTAATAAGGAGATGAATGAGTGCAGCTGGTCCTGGGATCCATACGTGTGAGAGAATAGTGTCAAGAAGCTGATCTATATAATTTGGCGATAAAGGCTTCTGAGTAGCATATGCTTCCACTTTTGGCTGCTGGTGTTTATGAAGCACTCAGCATCATCACTCTTCCAAAAAGAGTTGGGGTTGAACAGAAAAGAAAACAGAAGATCTGTCTGAGAAACAGAAGGAGTTGATACTATTAGGGCCTGTATGGGGAGAAAGTTTTCTCAAGTTTCATTTGTGCAGGAATTAAGGATCTGTGGGAAATGAACACTTTGGAATTAATTAGCTCATCCAAATACCGAAGTTATTTTTCTATAGCTATTTTCACTGGTATGAAAATCATGGTTATCTTCAGGGCCTCTATAAGATAGCTGAATTTAAAGTAACCTGTTGACATATGGGAATGATAGGAACAAATGCCAAATTGAAATAAGCAGAAGGAACATATGAAATAAATCACTAGAAAGCTGAACACATGTAGGTAGAGCTGGCCCAATTAGACTTTGGAAAACCAAGAAAAAAACGAATGAGATAAATGCTTGTGGTAGCAGTTGGGAAATAAAGTAATTCTCCTGAGGTCAGAAGAAGCTTCAACAAACAAACCTGAGCTATCGGATTTGAAGGTAGCTGTAACAAAATTCCATCTAGAAAAGCCATCAAGCCCTATTCCTTAATTGTATATTTATTAAGGACATTTTACAGGATATCCCTGTTAAGCTGACCTGCCTGTTTACAATATGTGTTCACTTAAGGATGGATTTCTAAACATATATCATTTGCCAAGGTCGAAAATCTCCAACATCTTTTATAAATATATTATCCAGGCATTATTCACAGACTGGAACTATTGTCCTGGGGAGAGGATTTCTAGCAGGTCTCTGTGGGATTTCCTATTCTAATATTGTCTGAGGACGTGCTGACCACACATCAGTCCCGAGAAAGGGTGACTTGCACCTGTGCTCATTGGAAGAAGCATCCCATCAACCCGGGGCACTGGGTCTTCCTTTCAGTAGCCTAGCTGAGGTGGTGCTGGCCTGGAAGAATCTTGTCTTACATTTGAAGTTCCTCTTGAAAATTGTTTTGAGCCAGTCCGTCAACAGGTGTATGCTTTCTCTGCCAGATAGCAGCAATTAAGATATCAACTGCTATTGCCTTGACTACAGAGCGGGAGCAGGAGGCCATGATGTACTCATGGGGCGCAGTTTGGGTTAGAGGCAGCATCTGGATTTCTGTAAGGAACTGGTTTTATCCAGATTCGCAGTGGATTTGAATGAGAAAAATGGCATCAAATGACATTCTCAGGTCGCAAGAAGGTCATGTGGAACAGAACCTTAGAAAGGACACTCATTCAGGCCTGCTTTTCCCACAAGGACTGGATATAGCCACTCCTCTCTCTGCCTGAGAAGTGGTTGTGAATTTAAAGAGTAGAGACACACTTTAGATTTTTGTTGGATTTTTAAAAACTAGTTTCTCAAAGCTTTGGTATCCATATGTTAGAAAAATAAACATTTTGGAAGAGGGGATATAATTTTGCTTTTTTCCTTTCTTAATTTGATGTGATGTACCCATTGCCATTTCAGGAAGCACTATTCACTGTTACGCCCCCTGACTCCTACTGTTTGGTTCCTTTAAAGCAGGGTCTGAAACAACATTATTAATACTTACAGCTATTATTATTAAGTGCTCACTATGTGCCAGACACTGTTCTAGGCACTTTGCCTGTGTTAACTCATTTAATCCTTCCCCCAAACACTGAGATAGGTACTAGTACTGTTTTCATTATATGGATAAGCTGAGGCACAGAAACATATTTAATCTTAGAGTACTCCTATTCATGTTGCTAATTCCAGCTAATATATTTCTTAATGTACAGCGGTAATGTGGGGGACGCCTGGATGGCTCAGTGGTTGAGTGTCTGCCTTTTGCTCAGGTCATGATCCCGGGGTCCTGGGATAAAGTCCCACATCAGGCTCCCCACGGGGAGGAGCCTGCTTCTCCCTCTGCCTGTGTCTCTGCCTCTCTTTCTGTGTCTCTCATGAATAAAGAAATAAAATCTTTTAAAAAATATATTTTATGTGGGAGGATTATGCTATAATCTCTCCCTTTGGCATCCTACTTTCAGTCCCTGCCCTGGGTCGGACCCTACCGAAAACCTATGCTGAATCAGTTGTTTTAAGACTTGATGCTGCCTTTAACCTCTGGCAACAGTAACATTTATAACTCAAATCTAATAAAAAGCATGATATTAGCATATTTCTTAATATTCACTGGCAAAATTAATCAAGTATGTTTCTCTTTAAACAGCACTGATTGATCGCTTCGCTCATTGTTCATAAACTCAACTATTCAGTGAGTGGTGAAAACCAAAATGTGGGAGTCAAGACCTCAGTTTAAATCTGGTTTCTGCCATTTACCAGTTATGGTAAATGATCTCAGGCAGGATCCTCTAGCCCACGGGGTCCTTGGAATCAGACATACCCCAGTTCTTAAAATTAACTGCAGGGCCTTGGATACATTAACTTCTCTGAGCTCAGTTTCTTTATCTGTAAAAAAAACCCACAGGAGAATAAGCTGAGTACTTGGCCTTGGGCCGAGCACAGAATGTACACATTACATTGCACTTATTATTAATATATAACTTTTCAGGGAGAAAGTATTTGTTGTGTCAAGGTAGATGCAAATTGGTTCCCAAGGAAAGGCAGGAGTGATGTGATCAGGATTCCAGGATCCACACTGCCCACTGCCCACCATGTACTTCTGTTCCAGGAAGCCTCTTTATCCTAAAGGTCCAGAGCCAGGAGTGAGCAAGCACTGGGGAAAGCATGAATGCAGAGGGACTTGCCCAGTGCTCCTCCTGACTGGCCTATCTTCTCATCCCTTTTCACCTTCAAAATAGCACATATTTCTTCCTCCTAAGCAGCTGTATGGGCCATTATGGATTGTGCAATCCAACTCAGATGTAAAGTAGGCCCTTGCAAGCCTCAAAGATCATTCACAGGGATTTGGCTGATTATGAGGATTATCATCAACTTGTACAGATGTAGAAATTATTGGTGCTTAGTTGAAGAGAGCCAGGTGTCTGGAAAGCCAGACACAGATAGTCATATGTACAAATATAGAATGAGAAGTTTTAAGGGAAAAAAAAATGGAAATGAGATACTGCTTTTTTCCCTCCCTTTCTTATTGCTCTCTGCTTTGGAAGACATTTAACTGATCAAAAAGTAAGCTTACTTGCTCTCTCACTTTATAAATGGTATTCTGTATACGTACATTACGCCTGATAGTTTCTTCTTAGTATTCAGTATTCTCTAGAAGAGATGCTTTAATTTTCCCTTTGTTTTTTGTTTTGTTTTGTTTTGGACTTTGGGTATGGAGGCTTGAGGTGACACACTTCTTGGTTTATGACTTTCACCATCAAGTGACAACGAAAGGCTCTGATTCAATGGACTGATTGCCTTCTGTCTCCCTTTCCCACATCCATTTGCCTCCCTCCACTCACATGCTACCATTCTAATACCATTCATATAAATCATTTTAGTTGGATGTGTTCTTATAAAACGTGGGCCTGCATTATTCATTTAAATTAATGAACATTCCTCTGCTCATTATCTTTTATACTACATGATAGAATTAATGTTACACGACAGAAATTACATGATGGAAGTTTCAGTGTTCTTCATTAGGTTAATGCCTAGATATTTTTTTATTTTTCTATTTTTTTATGTAGGAATATAGTTTTTGGTTGTTAGGAAGTTTGGAATCTCATTTTTATTATATTTTCCATTTGTTGCTGGCTGGGCTTTTTTAGCTACTGCCACAATGATGCTAATAAGAACCTAAATAACAACAAGCTCAGTGACTATAATAGAGACTTAGTTTTTATTTTTGATTATAGTTCACATTACTTATTGCTGGTTTTATTAGCTGTAACTCCAGCAATGTGGTATAATAAGCCAATCCAAAACTCCATGGTTTACAAAACTAAATATGTCTATTTCTCTCTCAGGTGTCCTTACGTTGACTAGGGCTCTCGGGACTGGACGAAGAACAGCTGATCTTGGCTCCGGGCTACAGGTTGGCTGCAGGACCACTCTATATGGCTCTCCATTCTCCTTGAAACGGGAGATACCTAAGGAATATTCTTCTCTTGGTGACTGGCAGGAGCGCAAGAGAACCAAACTGAACCATTCAAGTAGGTGGAAAGCTTTTGTTCTCATTCAGTCCACTAACAGACCATTGACCAAAACAAGTCCCATAGCCAATGCCAACATCATTTTGGAATGAAGTGTCCTCTGCCATAATGGGACTGGAGGATCACAGTGCCTAGTTATACAATAGAGGATATGGATATATAATTCTGATATATAATCCCTACTGAGGTAGATAAATTCTCCTGATTTTTTGTGAGTTCTTTTTTTATACCCTTGAATTCTCTTACCACTGTTAGTTGTTGAAACTTGTAGATTTCCAAAGGCAGGTAATTTTATAGTTTGTATGTAATGAAAGTTTAACATCTGCCCTGTCCTGCTTTTACCTATTCTTTCTCTCTTTTCCTATCCTGTTATCCAGGATCCACGCTGTTGAACAACAGCAGTGATAGTAGGCAACCCTGTCATTCCACATCTTAGAGGGAAGAAATGTTTTCCTATTAAATATAACATTTACTGTAGGTTTTTTGTATGTAATCTTATCAAGTTAAGGAAGTCCTTAACTAAGCCCTTAACTAAAGAAGCCCTCCATTCGTAGTTTTCTGAGTTTTAATCATAGTTCTTGAATTTTAGAAATATTTATTTAGAAATTTAGAAATATTTTCTATCCATCAAAAATCATTGACATGATTTTTCTTACATGGTTGTTAATATAGTGAATTACATTGGTAGTAGTTCTGATGATCTTCAATTCCTTTTTGAAATGTATTAATTTTTAAATACCCTGAAAGATCCAGTTAACATTTTAAGGACTGTTTCATGTATTTTTAAATTAAGTATAATTCATACACAATATTACATCAGCTTCAGGTGTACAACTTAATGATTTGACAAGTTGATATGTTATGCTATATTCACTACATAGATACCATCTGTCTCATTACATTGCAGTTAGAGTATCATTGACTGTATTCCTTATGCTCTTTCTATTCCCATGACTTATTCCATAACTAGAAGCCTGTATCTCCCTCTCCCCATCTCCCATTTTGCCCAGATCCCCAAGCCCCTCCTCTCCGGTAACAATAGGTTCTCCAGTTCTGGTTCTTTTTTTTTTTTTTTTCATTTCCTTTATTTCACTTAGCGTAATACTCTATAGGTCCATCCATGTTGTCTCAAATGGCATGGTTTACATTTTTATGGCTGTGTAATATTCTACTCTGTGTGTGTGGGGGGGGGGTTCTGTGTCTATGCCACATTTTCTTTATCCATTTGTCTATTGATGGACACTTAGGTTGCTTCTGCATAAAATAATACTGCAATAAACATGGGGGTGCATATGTCTTTTTGAATTAATGTTTTCCTTTTCCCTGGGGAAATACCCAATAGTAGAGTCATTGGATCTTAAGTATTTCTATTTTTAAGTTTTTGAGGAACCACCGTACTATTTTCCACAGTGGCTGCACCCATTTACCTTCACACCAACAGTGCAAGGGAGGTTCCTTTTTCTCCACATCTTCACTAGCACTTCTGGTTTCTTGTGTTTTTTATTCTAGCCATTCTGACGGGTGTGAGGTGATATCCCATTGTGGTTTCAATTTGCATTTCCCGGATGATGACTGATGAGAATATTTTCAAGTGTCTGTTGGCCAACTGTATGTCCTCTTTGGGAAAGTGTCTAATTTAAATCCTTTGCCCATTTTTTTAATGATTTCTTTGGGTGTTGAGTTATAGAAGTTCTTTCTATATTTTGGATATTAATCCATTATCAGGTATATCATTTGGAAATATATTCTTCCATTCAGAAGGTTGTATTTTTATTTTGATGTAAACTCCACCAGCTTGATTTTGCTTTTGTTTCTTTTGCCTTAAGAGACATATTTAGAAAAATGTTGCTATGTCTAAAGTCAGAGAAATTACTGCCTATGTTCTCTTCTAGGATTTTTATGGTTTCAGGTCTCATGTTTAGGTCTTTAATCCATTTGAGTTTATTTTTGTGTATTGTGTTAGGAAATAGTCCACTTTCATTCCTCTACGTGTAGCTGCCCAGTTTTCCCAGGACCATTTGTTGAAGTCTGTCTTTTCCCATTATGTAGTTTTGCCTCTTTTGTCATAGATTAAATAACCATATAAATGTGAGCTTATTTCTGGGGTCTTTATCCCATTCTCTTGATATATGTGTCTATTTTTGTGCCAGTATTTTGATACTACAGTTTTTTATTACTACAGTTTTGTAATATTTCTTGAAATCTGGAATTGTGATACCTCCAGCTTTGTTTTTCATTCTCAGGACTGCTTTGGCTATTTGGAAATCTTCTCTGGTTCCATATAAATTTTAGTATAATTTGTTCTAGTTCTGTGAAAAATGCTACTGGTATTTTGATAGGGATTGTATTGAATCTGTATATTGCTTTGAGTAATATAGACATTCTGATAATATCAATTCTTCTAATCCATAAGCATGGAATATCTTGCCATTTGTTGGTGTTGTCTTCAGTTTTCCCTGTCAGCATTTTATAGTCAAAGTACAGGTCTTTCACCTCTTTGGTTAAGTTTATTCCTAGGTCATCTATGTTCATAAATGAAATTAACCTTTATCTTCTGTTACTTTTATTGTTTTTATCCCATTGTATAAGATTATGCTAATCTGATAAAATGAGCTAGATAGGCTTTCACTCTTACTTTTTTCTGAAATAACTTCTCACAAATTAGAACTAAATCTTCCTTACAAGTTTGGTAGAACGTACCTACAAAACTATCTGGAACTGAAGCTTTTTGGAAGTAGAGATTTTTGGTTGCTATTTCAGTGTCTTTGGACTTTGCTCTTCCCTCTTTTTCTTTCTCCTACTCTTGCTATAAGCTCACATCAGCTTTACTTAAATTATAAAGACCAATTCTTCTTTACAGCAATG